>NW_025955372.1:0-34296 GCF_022376445.1 Fomitopsis serialis | reverse complement strand
AGTCTCAGTGCTCACATGCGCTCACAAGACATTGATCCAGGATCGTTCTAAGGATCCGTCGGTGTCGGCGCGATCACGTGAGCGTGTTAACTCAGCGCTTCAAGTTCACACGATTCTGAACGCGTACTGTTGCCATTGACCGTCATTTCCACTCAATATTTGCTACTCATCCTAACCGTCGAGCTGCGTCACAGATTTATCCATGTCTATCAGCATACAGGACACGATGTACGTTCACTTTTGTCAGCATATTGCTCGTCTGAGTTTGTGTCGGTATATAGAAAGGCAATCCGGGACATGATCCCCATCATAGATCCTGAGGAGGACTACCTCACCATTGCAGCCGCCGAAGAGCAGATGTCCATTACGGAGGAAGGGCGCAGAAAGGAGATTGAAGAGGCACAGTCTCGCGTACGCTGTCAGTCGCCCATCCGCCTAACGACGTCCTCGTCTGACCATGTCTAGCCTGTGAGCAGCGCTTGCTCGGGTCCTCGACGCAGCGCGTGTGTCATCTACAAGACCGTCCACTCTCCCCTCTGCAGAGCAGCATGGCGCCATGATGAATGAACTAGACGAGACGCGACTATCGTTGATAAAGGCTATCAATGACGCGGAAGGAGCTCTCGCGGGCAAGGAGGCTGAACTAGCACGCGTCGGAGACGAGTTGCGCAACCTGAAGGAGTCAGATCCGTCTGCAGAGCATATGTTGGATGCAACTGCGTGAGTCTCCTCGACGATAACTTCCGCGAACCCCTCCTCACTTTTGTCCGTGCGTCAGTCTCCGTCTAGCCATGTACAAGGGCCTTGGCTTCGAGCCTATCATGGGACAAGATGGGCGCATCGCGAAGATGCTCATTCGTACGTCTCTCGAGATCATGCCCACGCCCAACCCTTTGCTCATGCTGCCATTGCCTCAGGTTCAATAACAGGCGACGTACACTGCGTCAATTTCGACAGTACGAAGTCTAACAAGGAGTATGCCGACCTACTTTGGAAACTCGCTTCATCATAGCAGTTGTCGGATTGATTGTGGTATTTTGCCCCTATGATTGTCATGCCGTAGTGGTATTCAATGCCAACGCGTGTATAATATGTACACTCTTAATGCTGTATTCGTACTGAATGGATCCATGGCCACCAAAGTTAGTCGACAAGAAAACAAGAAACACTATAAATAACGACAGCACAACAACTCAAACCTTCGTGTCCTTAAGCTAACCCATGAACCGCCTGTACGACGTCAGCCTGGGTTGACGGGGCAAACCGAGTGCAACTGACCTTCACTTCGGGCTTGACAATCCAGATCTTCTGCGACTTGCTCTTCTCGCCAACCTCCTTCACCTTTGCTTCATCGCGTTCTTCTTCACTCGCTGCTCACGCAGATCCTGGTACACCGTCTCAACTATGAACGCCAGGTTGCTTGTTGCGAGCGTGTTGATCTTGGACAGCAGTACCGGCAGGTGTGCTTCGGGGAACATAGTCTTCGTGTCAGCGCGGGCTTCTTTGGTCCTACTGCTACGGGGGTATTTGATGTCGAGGAAGCATCGGAAGGTGCAGACGTTCCTTGCGCGTTGGAGACAGCAAGTCGAGAGGAAGCGCGGGTACGGCGAAGTCACTGCGGTCCTTGGCTCCTGCTGCTGAAGTCTCTGGGACGGCAGCGACATATGTGAACGGATCAATGGGATAGGAAGTATCTAGTCGTACTTTTGTGAGCACCCGGGACCTCCGTAGAATACGATGGACCCAACGCACCATTGAACAGCTCAATCCGATACGGTTCGAAGGGCTCATAGCTACACCGGCCAACACTCGACTCCCAACATGGCCCCTTAGTAAAGGGCACTAGTGGGATGACAACTTTCCGCTTCTTCCCTTGCTTTCCTGCTTCTGACGTGGTCTTCCGTTTCGACGGCACGTACGGCGCGTCCACCAGCATCAAGTCCGGGCTGTCATCGCGTCGTTCCTCCACTGGGTACCCGGGTCCTCCACCTCGTCATCGTCCACCAACCAGTCGTCCAAGTCGGAGTCCTCGCCTTCACCCTCACCCACCTCTTCATCGTCTGCATCCTCGACGACGTCATCGCCCCCGTTCTCTTCCTCGCCTTCCCATTCCTCCGCGCTGTCGTAGCTGTAGTCCAGAGCGAGTACGTCTCTGCCAAAGGGTGCGCGGGGCCCGATTTCCCGCGAGCTGCGAGTCCATGTCCCAAAGTAGCCTGGGCGGGCGTCTTCGGTGAAGATGAGTACCTTTGCGGGAATCGTCCGTCGGTTGCGCAGCACCGCCAGCAGTGCGCGGACCCTGTCATCATCGCCTGTCACTTCCGCCTCAGTAAGCTCAGTCATGATCAACCGGACGGAACACGGGGTGTAGGACTTGAGGTGAGATCGGGGTTGCCGACGACGGGGGATAGGGCAAAGGGAGGTTTGAGGTTGAGACAGAATATCGTGCAACCGTTCTACAGCATACGACTGTAGTTAAATCACTGCGAACGAGATGGAGGTGGCAACATACCGCTTGCATCCATCTGACCAATGTTAATGTTTGGCGGGGCACCGCATCAAGTGCGTCTTCCTCTACATCGTCTAGCACAATCACATCGCCTTCGGTCCTTGTCTTGCTGGCGCATTGTCGTCTTCGCGCCTGTTCAAACCAATTCACAGGAGCAATCTCCGAGCCCTTTTTCAATACAAACGGCTTGAACGTCTTGGCAAAGTCTGATCGAGTCGTTGACGGGCCCGCTACCTCCGAGTTGCCCGCTTTCGCAGATGTGGACGAATCAGACCGCTTCGTAGGGGTGGCCTTCCCTTTCCCGAAGAAATTCGCCATAATGGACCGCGACTTGCTTTGCGCCTCCTGTTCTCTCTTTTCTCTCTCTGCCTTTGCAGCCTTCTTTTCAAGCTTCTCCCTCTCCTGTTTGGAGATATTAGCTTGATTGGAGGTTCGAATATCTAAAATAGTGCATACCCTTGCAGCTTTCTCCGGATCCGCTGGCTTCTTAGATCTACCAGAGCCTTTGGAGGTGCCGACTTTATCCTGAATGCAGTGCGCATGAGCATCCCTTAAGTCAGACGTCGATCAACGGCATTTACCCCGTCAACCTCCGGTGTTTGCGATTGACCCTTTGTACCAGACTCGCTTTGGTCCGGACTAGTAATGTCGTCCGTGCTCTGCATGCTGGGCTTCGTCTTCAAAGGTGTCCTCGTGGTGCTCTTGACGCCGAGCAACCCGCTGCGAACATCCTCCGGTAGCGCATCAAATAGTTCCTGGACGTCTTGCTTCGCCTAGTGTGCGTCAGTCTACAGACTTCTGTCCAGAAGAGAGCCAAGTGTACATACTTGACGCCGTTCTGCCAGCCGAGTTTCGAGCTTCTCCATGGCTGTCCTAGGAAGCCAGTCCATATGTTTATCTTTCGCCTCCCATCTCCAGATGTGCAGCGCAGCCGGGACCTTTCCCGATCCAGCTGTGCTCTCCAGCCCGTAGTCATTCCTTGTGGCCACAGCCTTGATTGCTTGTTCAATGACATCGAGAGGAAGGACGGACGAAGGGTCGAGGATGATATCATCAGCGTCATGCACTGGTAACAACTCGCCTTGAATGTGCTTTGCCAGTGCGTGAACAGTCTTGTCGCTGTGGGACGAATATGAGAACGGTGCAGTGGAAGAAGGACTGTCGTTACCTCTCATGAACTAATTTAACGATGAGGGGTAGGTGATCGTCTGGTATTTTAGATAATGCCTCTTCCTGGTGTTGCACTCGAGCCTCGATAAATTCTCGGAATTTGACGGTGTCTAGCATTTCCCATGACAACAAGTCAGTATGGACCGAGTGACATGACATGTAAGCCCTGCACACCTTGCATAGTTTCCGACATCTTCTCCAGAGACAGCAGTTTCTGTCTCAACACAAGCTTCCCATTTTTGAGATCGACTAATCTTGTCTTGTTGGATTTCTCTGTACGATACTGAGAACATGTTGTATGTCTGGAGATCGTGTAGTCTCACCGGCCGCGTCTGCGAGGTCCACCACGGCTGAACGATATTCAGCGTCGACATGTATCTGAGAATGCGTTCCACGTACATGGCTGGGGGTCTGAGGTGGACATCTCGCAACGCAGAGCTCGTTCAGTATGGGGTGTTGTGGAAGTCGCGAAGGAACCGCACGCGTCGAGCCAGAGTCGCGTCTTGTCACGGACGTGACTGTCGTGTGACCCAACGCGTTCCGACGCGTCGTCGTGAGCCACGGCGCGTATGTGCTCAGTCCATCTCTGACCAGGATAAGCATGTCATTTTTTCAGCCGCAGGCAAGAGCTGCACCACAAAGACAAGCTGCTGAACCACAGCATCAGCCATGGGTCGAAAAATAGTAAGTCTTCTTGCGTCGCGTGTCAATGCAATTGTACTCATCCACCCATCCAGCCGTCCAAAAACCATTGACGACGTCTCAGCGCAAGAACATACTGTTGCTGTACTCCGAAAGACATTAACTTCGTCAAACGTGCGTAACAGCGGGAAGTGCCAGGCCTGGATACTGACGAGTCGCATCATGGGTAGTTGCCACATATGCTGTTCTACGGGCCACCTGGTACTGGCAAGACATCCACTATCCTCGCACTGGCACGGCAGCTATTTGGGTTGGCGAAATGCTCTTTTACGCTGAATGCTAAGCTCACACATAGTTTTCAGGCCAGACAACTTCCGCTCAAGAGTGCTAGAACTGAACGCTTCTGACGAGCGTGGAATTAGCATTGTCCGCGAGAAAATCAAGAATTTCGCGCGGCAGACTCCGCGCGCACAGGTGGTCGCATCCGATGGAAAGACGTATCCCTGTCCACCGTACAAAATCATTATCCTCGACGAAGCAGACTCCATGACGCAGGATGCTCAGGCCGCGTTGAGACGAATCATGGAGACATACGCCCGTATCACCCGATTTTGCCTCGTATGCAACTATGTGACTCGGTGCGTTCTCCTTTGTCCACAGCGACGCGCTCTCTCATGTCGTGTCTTAGAATCATTGAGCCCCTCGCCTCTCGGTGTTCCAAGTTCCGATTCAAGCCTCTCGACCCCACCTCTACCTCGAGTCGCCTGGCGGAGATTGCAGCAGCAGAGAAGATCCCTGTCACTGATGCTGTCATCTCTGCTCTCATTAACACCTCTCATGGCGATCTCCGTCGTTCTATCACGTATCTTCAATCCGCCTCACGCCTTTCTATGTCCACAACCCCTCCAACGGACATTACACCCAGTGATATCGAGGAGATCGCAGGCGTCGTGCGGTCCTCGGTTATCAACGACTTCGCAACTACGCTTGGCGTCGAATTGGTCTCTGCAGATGCCATGGATATAGACAGTAGCGTGAAGGCGAAGGGCTTTGACGCAGTCAGGAAGATAGTGAAGGCTATCATCCGGCAAGGATATTCAGCCTCGCAGATCATCTCTCAAGTGAGTGCCCACACCCACAATTCGACGACGTGCTCATCGAGCATCCTAGCTTCATGACCTCGTAATCGAGCATCCTACACTGTCGGCGAGGCAAAAGTCCCAGTGTGCTCTTGCCTTCGCTGACGCAGACAAGGCCCTGTGTGACGGTGCCGACGAAGAGCTGTGGATTCTTGAGGTCTCTCTGCGAGTGCATAAGGCGCTGTCGACATGATTCAAGCCTTCGTGTTGTCGCCTTTCTTACCCTTGTAGCCGTAGTCTGTTGTTATTTCCGGTCATTTATCCTGCTTTGTACGTTGCTTCCGGGACACTTCATGAACGCTCAGGCGCTCACTGCCCACGCGAGCTGAACAGAATGCATCTCGCAAAGAATCGGTACTGATATAAGTACAACAGTACGATGCAAGGACGGACAGCTTCGTTTTGTATGCCACAGATGCACGACGGTCAAGCAAGTAGGACGTGAAAAGACATGAGACAGGACAACTATGCTACGACTGCGACCACAACACACTCGCCGAACAACTACCACCACCCAGCCTTACCGGATACCAGCGGTGGCTTTTTGGAGGGCACGCTTGATGCCCAACTGCGCCTTCCTGAGCTCGTCCGCCGACGAGTCCTCGATCTCGAGCTTCTCCATGGCACGCGCGAGCTCGGCCTCGACCTGCGCCTTAGCGCCGCGCTTGAGCTTCATGCCAATCTCAGGCGACGTGATGGTGTTCTCGACCTGGTGGATGTAGCTCTCGAGGTCGGACTTGGCCTCGTGCCGCGCAGAGAAGTCCTTGTCCGCCTGCTTGAACTGCTCCGCGTCCTTCACCATCTGCTCAATCTCAGCAGACGACAGACGGCCGACCGAGTTCGTGATGCTGATCTGCGCCTTACGGCCAGAGGCACGGTCCTGAGCAGTAACCTTGAGGAGACCGTTCGCATCGACCTCAAAGGTGGTGACAAGCTCGGCCTGGCCACGGGGCATAGGCGGGATACCATTGAGCTCGAACTCGCCAAGCAGACGGTTGTCGCGGCACTGAGTCCGCTCGCCCTCGTAGACAGGGAAGGTGACAGTCGTCTGGTTGTCCTCGACCGTCGTGAACGTCCGCGACTTGTTGGTGGGGATGGGGGTGTTACGGGGAACGACGACACCGAAGATATCGCCTTGCATGGCGACACCGAGCGACAAGGGAGCGACATCGAGAAGCACAAGGTCCGCAGTCTTGTCAGACGTCTGGCCGGTGAGGACGGCAGCCTGGACCGCGGCACCGTAGGCGACAGCCTCGTCGGGGTTGATCGACTTGTTAAGCTGACGGCCACCGAAGTACTCGGAGACAAGCGACTGGACCTTGGGGATACGAGTCGATCCGCCGACAAGGACAATATCATCGACCTTCTCGCGGGGCATCTTGGCATCCTTGAGCACCCGTTCAACGGGGTCGAGAGTCGACTTGAAAAGAGGAGCGTTGATCTCCTCGAAACGAGCACGGGTGATGTTCGCCGAGAAGTCCTCGCCCTGGTACAGCGAGTCAACCTCAACCGTGGTCTGGGTGACGCTAGACAAGGTGCGCTTGGCACGCTCGCAAGCACTGCGCAACCGCCTGAGGGCACGAGCGTCGTCGGAGATGTCCAACTTCGTCTTGCGCTGGAACTCCTTCTTGAAGTGATCAAGCAGGTTGTTGTCGAAGTCCTCGCCACCAAGGTGAGTGTCGCCGGCAGTCGCCTTGACGGCAAAGACACCACCAGTGATGTTGAGCAGGGAGACATCGAAAGTTCCTCCACCAAGATCGAAGATGAGGACGTTCTTCTCGCCAGTCGACGCACGGTCGAGACCGTATGCAATGGCGGCAGCCGTGGGCTCGTTGATGATACGGAGAACGTCAAGACCAGCGATGGTACCGGCGTCCTTCGTCGCCAAACGCTGGGAGTCGTTGAAGTAGGCAGGCACACTGCGTGGACGTAAGGCGAGGTATTCACCCGGTGAAACATGGCGGACTTACGTGACCACAGCCTTCTTCACCGTCTTACCGAGCTTGGCCTCCGAGATCTCCTTCATCTTGGTCAAGACCATGGAAGAAATCTCCTGGGGGCTGAAAGACTTCTCCTCCCCAAGATACTCGACCTTGATCAGAGGGGAGCCATCCTTCTCAACGACCTCGAAGGGCCAGTGCGACATGTCCTTCTTGACATCGGGGTCGCTGGACAGCATGTCAGGGACAGATCAAGCCGAGATACTGAAACCACACTCACTCAAATCTCCTGCCAATGAGGCGCTTTGCGTCGAAGATCGTGTTCTTAGGGTTCATGGCGGCCTGGTTTTTTGCGGCATCGCCGATCAGACGCTCCTCGGTGGAGAAGGCGACGTAGGACGGTGTCGTGCGGTTACCCTCTGTGAAGGAGGTGAGTGTGAAGCCCGTATAGGCACAGTCCTATACGCACGATCATTGGCAATAATCTCGACCCGGTCGTTCTGCCAGACACCCACGCAGCTGCAAGGCAAGGAAGGTTAGACTCTGCAACTCTCTCTCCGGCTGTAGAACTCACGAGTAGGTGGTTCCGAGGTCGATACCGATCGCACCGTCGAAGATGTCCTCCATTTTTTTGGGTGGGAAGGGAGAATGAGCGAAAAGGACAGGGAGGGATGCGAGGCAGAGAAGGAGGCGGTGAGGATGCGAGCGGGTGCAAGGCAGCAGAAAAAAATCGACGCTGCTGATGTAAGCGGGACAGGCGCGCCGATCCCCATTCGCCGCGGGCGTGCGTCCGACTGTTGTGCTGGACACTCGACCTTGGTGGCGGCCGACATGTCTCTCTCCCAAGCCCGCGCACGCCTCGCCGCCTCCGCACGATGCTGGCGAGCGACCGCTGCAGTGCCCACGGCCGCCCAGCTCAACTTCAGGCGTTGCATGTCTGCACCCTCACCCGTGGGCCAGCTCCCCCCCGAGACCCCGGAGGACTGGACAGAGCTCCAGCTCCGCAACGCTGAATACGAGTCTCTGAGTGAGTGTCTATGTGTGTCGACTCGGAGCTCTGTGCTGATCTCTACCAGTCTCCTTCTACTCGGATTACGGTTCGACTCAAAACCGCGGAAACACCTTCCAACCGCATCACCCTCTGCACCGACCCACCCCTCCCCAAGGCCTCACCGTCTCTCATCTCCTGGCCGCGGGCGCACAGATGGGTCATTCTCAGTCCCTCATGAACCCCAACTTCCTGCCCTATGCGTACGGTGTACGCGCAGGCATTACCGTTATCGACCTCGACCACACTGTGCCTCTCCTCCGCCGCGCCGCGCAAGTCGTACGAGCAGTCGCGCTGAGGGGCGGCATGGTCGTCTTTGTGGGCACGAGAGCAGACCTCCGCCCGGTTGTGCGCAAGGCTGCAGAGCGCATCGGCGAGAGGGCGTACCACCTCAGCGAGAAATGGCTAGCCGGTACACTGACGAACAGAGTGAACATGTTCGGCCTACAGACGGTACATGACGAACAAGTCATCCCTGACCTCGTCATCTTCCTCAATCCAATCCCGAACCTACACGCGATACGGGAGTGCACGGTCCATCATGTCCCAACAATTGCGCTTGTGGACTCGAACGTCGACCCGCGGATAGTAACATACCCTATACCAGCGAACGACGAGAGCACGAGGACAGCGGAACTGGTGGCGGGTATTCTGAGCATTGCCGGGCGCGAGGGTGTCGCAGTGCGTCGCGAGGAGTTCGAGAGACAAGCAGCGCGTGCGGTGAAGTTACAGGTGAAGTTACAGAGAGTGCGCGAGGCTGCATGGGATCCACATCGTATCTAATATAGGATACATAATTTATATTCATCGTAGTCATCTCTGGGTTTACGCAGAGGTGCCAGCGCCTGACATCTGGATTTCGTACCAATATTCTGTCAACATGTGTGAGCGTCGCTGAAAGAGGAGCAACTACGAAAACGTACGTTCAGCCCTCTCCAGTGCCCTGACATTACCCTTCAGCTTGTTGATTGTCTCGATATATTCATCTTCCTCAACACTGTCATAGACAATGCCGCCGCCTGCTTGCAGGTAGGCGATACCGTCTTTGAATGTCATGGTTCGTATCGCGATGCAGGTATCCATCTCATCTTCTGAAAAGTCAAACCGCCCAACTGCCCCTGCATATACACCGCGCCGCTCCTTCTCGAGCTCGTAGACGAGCTCAATAGCTTTGATCTTGGGTGCACCTGATACCGTGCCTGCGGGGAAAATGGAACGGAAAGCGTCGAACCTGATACGCATGAGATCGTGCTGTTTCCACATCGCTGAAACGCCGTACCTGTTTTCCCTTCCCGAAGCTGACCAGACACCTGCGACGTCAAATGTGTAACATGGCTGAACCTCTCCAGCCGCATGAGGTGGTCAACTTTGACAGTCTTCGGTTGGCAGACACGGTTGACGTCGTTCCGCGCAAGGTCTACCAGCATGATATGTTCTGCGCGGTCTTTCTCCGAAGACAACAGTTGCTGCCCCAGCATCTCATCCTCTATGAAGGTCCCGCTAATCAGTGCCTTGTCGTCGACGAACCAGGGCACACACCAACCTTCAAGCGTCTGACCTCTCCGGACGGTACCTGCGATGGCATGGTTGTACACCTTGTTCTTCTCCACCTTGCAGAGCGTCTCTGGACTTGCCCCCACCAACTGCACTTCGCCACAGTCCAAGTAGAACATGTACGGGCTCGGGTTCACCCTGCGGAGATGGCGGTAGGCGTTGAACGGATGCAAGGTCGTCGGCCGTGCAAGTCGCTGTGATGGTACAGCCTGTATGATATCGCCCGCTACAATGTGATCCTTCAGGTTCGTCACGAAGTGTTCGTAGCCCTCCTTCCCCACATTCGACACCGCCCTGTTCCCGAGAACGATAGGCGGCTGTGGAACCTCCGGAATCGCTGAGCACAACACCAGCTTTGCCAGCCTTCGTGCCTTCGCGACTGCGGTCTGGTAGACGAAGGACAGGTTCACAGGGCCTGTGGTGCCGGGGTTGAACACATGGGAGACGACCTTGATACTTTGGTAGAGGTGGTCGTAGATGATGAGGGTGTCGACGAGCATGAAGATAGCCTCGGGAATGTGGAGGTTGTCGTCCAGCTCCCGCCTCGTCTTCGGCTCGAAGTGCTGAATACAGTCGTACGCGACGTAGCCGATCGCGCCGCCCGTGAATGTGGGCACCTCCGGGAGCTTGACGTATCGGTACACGCTCAGCTCCTTCTGCAAGGCTGCCATGGGGTCGCCCGTGTTCTCCTCATACGGACCTGTCCTGACCACCTTGAATGGGTCTTCGCGTGGTGTTCGCTCAGTTGTACTGTCCGGACAGCTCTGAGTCATGCTCAGTACTCACCTGCCCCGATGAAACTGTACCGCGCAATCTGCCCTCCTGCGACCACCGACTCGAGCATGAAGCTGTATTTCGCATCCTTGGCTATTCTCAGGTATGCAACGCATGGTGTCAAGAGGTCGCCAGGAAGCTCGACATAGACCGGAACGCAGTTTCCCCTCTTCTCCTTGAGTATGATCTGCTCAACGACGGCTAGCGGTGGGTAGGCGGGTAGTTTCTACGGAAAGTAGAGTTGCTCAAAGGTATGCTTGTTATAGGAATAATCACACTCACTTGTGGGTCGACGGGCATGGCGAATATGCAAGGGTCGTTGGAGCTGCTGATACGCGAGTGGATGAGTGCATCTTAAATAAGCATGCGATCTCAATTTTGATCGAGCCAGATCTCGAGTCACAGACACGATCATATCATCCTAGCCACTTCCGATCTTGCAGCCACCTCTGCTTGCAACAGCGAACACCTGCATAACACAGCCAGAGAATATCGTGCAATCATCATCTGTATGTTGGTGTCTGCATTGTATTGAAAGGCTATATTCCTGTGAGTAATCAATTTTACTGAACATCATTTGCGGCACTGTCTCATCCTTCTCGATAGACACAAGTCGCTCGAGACGACTTTGCATCACGCATCAATAATACAGTCATGATCACGCCGCGTTTCTCTTGCAGTCAGACCGACACTGAGGTGGTCGTGAAAATGTACTGCCCGTCTGTCCGGGTATGTCGTCGCAGTTGCATCTATACCTCTGCCACTGACCCCCTGTATTCCGAAGTAGGCGTCTGACGTTGAGATCAACATTGATGAGAAACTCTTCAGCGTCCACGTGAACCCTTATTTTCTTCGCTTGAACTTCTCGCATCCTCTCAAGGGCGACGACGATGCCTCCGCATCGTATGATGCAGGCTCGGGTTACCTGACCGTGACCCTAACAAAAGAAACGCCGGGCCAGGACTTCCAAGACCTGGACCTGCTCGCGAAACTGCTTGCGCCACGTCCGTCAGAACAGCCGCCACAACAGCCCGTGATCGAGGTGCTATCCTCCGAGGACACAGCTGCGAACGAAGAGGACGCTGACGAGGAGCTGGCTCGACGGACGCAGCGGTTGACATTAGAACAGCAAGAAATCCTGCGAGGTGAGGCCAAAACTTAATTTGTACCACGAGAGCTATGCTCAGACACGATGCAATCCAGCTGCGGAGAATGATTGGCAGCTGCCACAGGAAGTCCCTCAGCCTCTCCCTCAGCTGAAAACAACGCCGGAGTACCGGTATGGCTTCTTGGACATGCACTCTGGATATTTCAGACATGTCACGCATACCGAGAACGAGGTCAACGAAATCGGCGCCGATGCAGAGACATGTCCACCGAGCGAACGCCGGAAGCGGCGTCTCAAGCACGAGGATGAGAAATGGGATGAAGAATACTACATGTATGCAACCTGATATCGCGTGACCAAGTGACGTGGCTGACGAGCTGTGACTGGGCAGGGCAGATTATGTCGAGGACGAATACATTCAGGAGCTTCTCCACTGGCAGAATCCACATACAGATTCTACGGAGGGCTTCCATTACAGCGAGGAAGAGAATGCAACGATGCTCCGTCTCCCTCGGAAAGAATGTACGTGTACATCGGAACAATGTCCTCTTTTTTTCGCCGGTTGACATTGCCGCCAGATCTTGCGACGCCACAGCAGACGCACGATCTCTATCTCACCCTTCTCACACTCTTGCTCTCTTATGCATACGACTGCCGCACCACGCAGCACGACCCGACACCTGAGAGCGCCTGGACACTCAGTGTCCTCACACCAGCCTTTTCCGCGCTCGATCCGGCGCCCTACTCTGCGGAACCGCCACCCCCAGATCCAGACAAATTTTCTGCGGAGGAGCTCTCGGCGACATTCTCGGCTTCCTACCGTCGTGTCTTCGCTTTCCCACTTTACCGCTCCTGGGTACTGGCGGAGAAGTGTCGCGCTGACGTCGCGGCGCTCCTCGGACAAGGCAAGCGGGTCATCGCAAGATGTCTCCTCGAGATGAAGCATATCCTCGACCACCACGAGGTGTATTACATATACAGCAAGGTATGGCTGGACGATTTCTGCGTCTGGACACTAGCATACGCAAGGTGCGCAGCCTCCATGCGCGTCGGATCGTCAGCGTGCGCTGAATGGTTGAATTTAGTGATGAAACGCTACATGACCTAGCTGCAACAGTGAAGTCGCTGAAGATGGAGAAGAGCATGATCGGTCGGGGCCTTGACGAGCTGGAGGCGTCGGCCCAGGAGGCGATGAGGAGGGAGCCCGATAGCGATGATGAGTCTGAAGACGAGATTGAGCGCATGCTCCCCGCGCCTTTGTAGCGGTCAAGGCTGTCCTCCTTGGGGGAGTTGACAGCCTTCCGAATACTCGTAACTGCAACATGCGGCCGTGAGTTGGACTGTGCGGGTCAGGCGGTAGTGCTGACCTATTGTGCGACGTCTCTCCGAGACTAGAACCTCGATAGGAGGTCGCTTGGTCGTTCTTGAATCAAATTATTTCAACTCGGAGTCAGCCAATTCTCAGGCTGGATGTGCAGAAGGCTGTATGTCTGGTTCCGTTGGCGACTTTGCGCACTACAAGAGGCCAAGTTCACAATCTCGTCTGCATACATGAGATGGAGACCAATCGTACAGATGTCACGTTGGCGAAATTTCATCCCCTTTGGTGCTCTTGTCTTTGTCTTGGGTATCGTTTACCTTCGACAGCTTCGACAGATAGAGATGAAACCTTTTGAGGTATGGTCGGAATGAATGGTGTTCTTGCGTACACCTCCGATGTCGATACAGACAGCTAGCTATCTTGCCCTTCTGTACATTGTTCATCACCGGACATCTGGTCAACGGGTTCATAATGTGAGACGGCGAACTTTATTCCACAAAGCGACAGGAGATAGGTCACACACTTATACATACGTGCCGTCTAGAACCACAAGGACTACGTCACTCACTACCGTCGGGACGCTGCTCGGCCTTTATCCCCAAAATGACTTCGAGTGGAAAAGCGAAGCTGTATTCATCATTCCTCGCGCAGGGGAAGCGGACGAGTTCTTGTATTCATTTTGTCAATGTCAAACTCAGAAAGACTTTGGCAGATGCGATCCCCGTACCATGACGTGCATTCGACGCGGTGCTGATGGGCTGTCACCGGACTCGGGGGTTTGGCCCATTCAATCGCGGGATAATTCGGAAATGTCAGGTGTGACATCGCCCGGTCGTACGGTGCCCTTCCACTACGCATTCGCTATTGTTGGCGCTGTAGTATGGGCGGCGATCAGTGACGAGGAGCATGTACAACCCTGCACCAAGCGGAGATTGAGAAGTACTTGCAAAGCCTGTGCATGGAAGTCCAATAGGACAGTGGGATTCTTGAGCCGGACAAAGGCTGGCCATCTGTCGAAGGCAGCCTTGAGACAGCGGCACAATGATCTGGGCGGGGCTGAACCAGGGTTAGCTTCGTTGTGGTATGTGCGCTCGCGGGCCGTCGCGTTCCGCCTTCGTAGATTTGGATCTCTCGGGACCGAGAGGTTTATGGGCGCCTGTCCTTGGCCCCCAACGGTCCGGGGCAACGGAGAGTCGATGTTCTTTATCCGGAATTCATGCGCGGACACCATCGCTTTGTCCGTGAAGAGAACGGAGGCACCGGGACGGGTCATACGATCCACGGCTCGCGCCGTTCGAGGGATCATAGTACACGCTATCGAAGGTGCATCGTAGTACGGTCGAAATGCGCCACTGGGAATCAGTGCGTACTGGTGGGAAGCGTTCGGGGAATTAGTACAGTCACGGGGCTTGTAGAAATGATGCCTTACTAGGGACGTACGCGGGCCATGCTGCGGGAGAAGAGAGCCAGATGCGGTGTAGAAGGCGTGAAGCAGCGAGAAGTAGAGCCAGAAGACGGTGTAGCAGCTTCAGCGCGGCCGCGCATGACGTTTTTCAACATCGATGTCTTCTGAGATGTGACGAAAAACAGGCTCGGAACTGGAAGACGACGCATAGCAGCCATCTACCGTCTTCCTCTGCAATGCGGCAGGAGCACGTTTGATGGTCCGAGGGTCACGCATAACACAAGAAGACGGTAGTACAACGAACAGCACTTCGTCACGCACCGACACGTTGTCTTGTCCACCGAGTATGCGACTTCTTGCCTCGGCATTCGAGGACAAGAAGGCGGGTACGCCGTTTCTGATTTCCACCACCATACCGCCGGCAGCAGGCTTCAGGTACACGGGCACGAATCCGCCTGCAGGCAATTCGTTGGTGGGATTATGGTCGGCGCGTAATTGCTGTATGGACGTTGAATACACAAATTGTGCGCGGCGCATGTTTGGGAGCACACAGGCATGGCGCGGATCGCACTCGTGCGGCGACAACGGTGCTGTGCACGTGAGGCTGAGTCATAAAGTGTCAGAGCAATCTCAAAGCGGTTAAAGTGGGCGGCGAAGTCGTGCCATAGGGCTAAAAATGCGAAAATTTGATCAAACTAGGGCTCGAACGCGTGCACCCGTGCGCTCCCCTGCGCATCACAACCGCTGCACCAAAGCGGCATTAGTGGTTGTCTAGCACAAATACATAAGAATAGCAAACTCCTTATGGGGGCTTTTGTGATGCACACTGTCTGACGTGCCTTATGTGCCATCATCCTTTCTGGCATATGTGATAACTTATCAAGGGGTGTCGGAACATAGTTCTCAACCCCGTGGAGACTGAGCAGGGGAGCCAGTAGACGGGACCATTCACCCTGCCCAAGGATGAAGTGGACTTGGAATGCTCGAGCGAAAGGTCACCTGATGTGTCCATAAAAGGGAATTTGATGGGGTTTACAGGCGGCCTGTGCGCTCCCAAACGTGTGCGGACTGCAGTCGCGGCGTGCCCCGCTCATAGACCGGCGTGCACGTTTCCCACAGGCGGCGTCGCCAACGATTTGCCCGTGGTTTATTCGGTGGCCGTGTAGTCTGAACGACGAAGTTCCCACTCAGCGAACTTTGCCGCGTGCGTTATGTGGCTGTCGAAATTCGGGAAGAATTGCAACAAGCATTGATAAACTCTCGGATTGGTCAGCGATTACGATCTGTGCGAAAGCATGCTTGCCTCGAGCATCGAGGTGGGTGAAGAACTGTATTCTGGTGAGCTCGACGTGCTGCTCGGTCATGTGCCGTGGAGACTATTTTCGTACCTCGGGGACCGCGCGCATGCAGACCGTCGCCAGCCTAGTCAGCGCGCTCCCTCTCCGGCGGGATTTTGAGGAAGTCTAAGGGAGTCTGTAGCCTTGCTACCGGTGGCCAGATGATAGGCTGGGATGGTGGGGAAGGTGTGATGTAACAGCGTGGATCCGGCTATGCACCCGATTCATGCGAAGCCACAGCAGACTGACATGCACGTACATCGACAGTCCTAGTTAGGTTGTGAGGATGCGGCGATATCCACCGTATGTTGGAGTACTTGACGTACTGACAAGTCAAATTAGCTCTGCAGCGAGCCACCTTACAGCATCTTACCCTGGGCATGACGGCGGTTTCGCCGTGAGTACAAGTTGCATAGGGAACCTGCCCTCCGTTGTAGTCCCCGTCTCATGGTCACATCCCATTCGACGGCATCCAGCATCGAGGACGAAGAGGCTCAAACGCAGTTGCACTGTACCAGCACGCCTGGTTCGGAAGTGCACTTTCGCCTTGACAGAAGTTGGGTACGTTCGAGTCTTCGCATGTACTCGGGCGAGTCTTCTGCCCAACCGCCGTGTTCTGCAAGTGTTCGATCTGAGCCTATAGGGATGGGCGTCAGCGTATAGGTTCTCGCGAGCACGACTGACACATCGAATGCATCGAATGATGAATGGAAGGAGACGACAACACCGGAGCTTTGATTCGCACCGTCAGGATCCATGACCGCGCGCGACGCATGTCCGGCCGTCTTCCGAGCGGCGAGCACCCACTGGCAGTCGCACCGCAGCTGCGGCGACAATCAGATGGGGGCGCGTATACCAGGGAGTTGCGAAGGCGCGGCGCCTCTCTACGGGAGGCCTCGACGAGAAGCACTGGCGGGTAGCGCCAAGTAGCGCTACCGCGACAGTGGCATAGCGACTTCGACTTCGCTGATGGCGTTCCGCCTTGGTTCCGGCGCCCCAAGCAAATATTATCGATGGTGCATTACGACTACGGGAGAAGACACGGTGATAGATACAGAAGGCGTGACAGAAGCAGCGCCATGGAGCGCATTAGCCGGGACGAAACTCGTACAGAAATGAGGATGTCATGAGGTATCCGTATGCGTGAGGCATGCTTGTCCGGGCGTGTATAGTGAGTCGGTCCCATGCAGAGTATTATGGGCTAGCTACTGGAGTCTGGTATGCGTGAGGTGATGCAGAGTCTAGTACGTGAAGCAGGGCAATAATATAGAGCAAGTACCAAGCAGTGCAGGTGCAACAAATACAGCGAATTCGGATGATAACTAATAGACAGGTGCGAAAGGCAGACATTGACATGCGACCGGTAGCGTTGGTCGGTCTAGCTTGGGTAAGTTTCCTGGTGAACCGCGTTGCAAGCTTGCAGTCGACTGCTACGCCAGAGACTTACCGCCTGCTGAGAGCGGAGTGGCGTGGACCCCGCGGACACGTTGTGCGACCACTGCAGAGCAGTGAGTGGGCGGGGTCGAGCGCAAGTATGAGGCCGCGTCGTTGGACGCGACGGTGTGTGGAGAGATGAACCAGCTAGGTCTCGTCACCTAGCCGCGCTGCACGATCTCCTTCTTCCTCCCGAAGCCCCAGAAGTTCAGCAAGGAGCTATTCCTGCGCGACTTCGCCTCGATCCGCGCGAGCTCCTCTTCCCAGGCGCGGACATGAGGAGGCTGCGGCGGCGTGTTTTGCTCCCTTGTCTTCACCACACGCTCCCTCTCCTTCTCCCTCCCGAAGAACAGCGCGCTCTCCCCGAGGCCCGACTCCTGCTTGACGGCGGTGTGGCCTCGTGAGCCCTTGCGCTCGTGCCCATGCGAGCGCACCTGGCGATGGTCGCGCGACTCTCCGCTCGACGTCGAGTCGCCCACACTAGGCTCTTCCCTCGCGCTGTACATCGCGAAGCTCGACTTGTCCCGCGGGCCAGCGGATGTATGCGGCCGTTTCGTCCCTCTGGACGCGCCCTTCTCCCTCTGAAAATGCCGATGCCTCTCGTGATCGCGGACGTCCGACACCGCTCCGGGGTACGTCTTCGCCTGTCCCTGCACGGCCAGCTCTGCTTGAACACGTTCCTCGTCGGGCTCGCGCCTGGAGCGCCAGGGGCTCTTGCTCTTGCTCCTACCCCCACCAGCTGCCTCACGCTGCGCAGCGTACTTGGCAAGCGCCAGCCGTCGCTCGGCCTCACTGGTCGCTGCGATCGCAATCTCGCGCGGTTCGAGCTCCAGCACGTCAGAGCCTCCGGGGCCGACGACGCGTAGCGAGGCGCGAACAAAGAAACGCACCGACGCGCGTGAAGTGTACATCGTCTCGCCAATCGCCCATCTGCTGTGAGGACGCGACGCGGGCCACTGCAGTGTCGTGGTCTTGCAGAACGTACCGAGGCGGTCGCGTGCGAAGTCAGTGTACTCGGTTGTGATGACATTGGACGTGATTGTCCTGGCAGACGTGTCGGGGTGAGGACTGAAACCGGCAGTGGATGGTGTGTGCGGGGAAGGGGACGACGGTGAAAGAAGGGGGCGACCAGAGGACAGGGATTCGAGCGTAATCTGGCTGGACGACGCCAGGTCGCCGTTCGGTTCGTGGTCATGTGGAGTAGGAGACAAATTGGAGGTACTGGAGCTCGGTGTGGGAAGGTCATCAGCGTGGTAAGGACCCACTGCAGGCGTTGCTGGGGGCGACGAAGAAGCGGTGAGTGTGCTTAGAAGGTCAATCCGACGTTCTACCGTGAGGACCGCGCTACGGACGGAAACTCCGGGATCGAGCGGTTGGACGGTAACCGCGGCGAAGATGATGTCGTTCGGCCCGATCGGATGGTCAGGCGTCGAGACGTTGTAGCGCACGACGGGCGCTCGTGGCTTACTGGTGTGGAGGTACGGGGATGTGGAAGACGCGTACGGCGTGGAGAGGGAATACGAAGGGACGTCGTACCGGATGAGAGCCAGGTCAAAGTAGCGGAGCAGCCGGTGACCAACACCGGTGATGGGGATGTGGTCAATCACTGTCATAGTGAAGTCAGCACGCGGCGTCACGAAAACAATGATATTGGCAGGGATGTGTGATATTAACAAAGCGGGAGTGGCAGATGGATGGGCGGCAACACTCACTTGCCTCGACGCGCCAGAACGTGCGGTAGACCTGGAAGTTGGCGGTGCTCAGCCCGGCCGTGCTCTTGGGAAGCGTGATCCTGAATGGAAGCTCAAGGTCGCCGACCTCGTCCCATTCTGCGTTGGGCTGTTTCGTCCAGAGAACCTCGGTGTGGTCGACAAGGAGGGTTGTGTGGACGGTCCCGCGCGAGCGACTGACGCGGGCCTCATAGCAGCGGACCGAGATGGAGATGGCCTTGGCGAGGAGTGGTCTCCGGTCCTCGTCTAGCTTTGTGCGCACGACTGGGCGCAAGTCTGTCAAGGGTGAGCGGGAGGAGGAGGGCTGGACGTACTGCCTTCGACTCTGACGGGGGTGAGGCCAAGGTAGCCGGAGTGGGGGAAGTAGCGGGAGGGACACGGTGCGCCCCTCGCGGTGGCGATGGAGAGGGTGACCATGGGGGGAGGGGGGGCGACGGGTGTGGGACGGGGCGCATTTGTATTCTGCGGCTAAGAAGGCTGATTGCTTGTTTTGCGAGCTGATTGCGGCCATCTTCCCTGGCGGCTCAGGCGCCCGCCGTGCTTCTCCCCGCCGTGACGCGCCCGTCACGTCTCCGTCACCTCCCATCGAGATCCCCCGCCCCACGTGGCGCTCTACTCCCGAGCCTGCGCGCCTTCCGCCACCACGCCGCCACGTGCCGTCCTCGACTCCCTCTCCTCCGTCGCTGCGCGCAGTGCTCGCTGCACCCGCCTCTTGCCTCTGCCCACCATGCCGTCCTATTACGTGCCCATCCTCGTCGCGGGCATGCTCATCACGGTGCGTTGCCCTCCCCTCGGCCCCGTCGCTGTTCTGACGCATCACAGGGCTCCAGCAACTCCCTCTGGAGCAAGTGGCAGGTACGCCCCTAGCTTCGCTCCTGCATTCCACCCATTTACCATTCCTCAGGACATCCAATGTGTCGAGAACTGCGACGATCCAAACCCTGCGCGTCATGTCCTCTATGAGCAACCGGTCTGGCAGACGCTCCAAATGTTCTGTGCGTCGATCGTCACCTCGTCCCGCTAGCCTCTTCGCCTCTAACTGTCGTGCCTTGGCAACGCAGTCGGTGAAATGCTCTGTAAGTGCTAATGTCCATGCCTGCCCCCGCCCATCTGTGTTAGCATTCGTCCATATATCTCACGCGCCTTCGTGGCACGGCTTGCCTAATCCGTTTAACACCAAGGTTTCCTGCCCGTAATATACGCGTGGCTTGCGTCTAGGCGCGCTCAACCTTCCGTGCAGCTCCCTCCCGAGGAAGAGGAAGAACCAGCCGCCGGTTCCAAAGCCCAGATCGCGGTAGAGCATCTCCATGGCTGGAAGATCCTCCTCCTATGGTTCCCTGCAGCCTGTGACCTTACCGGCACGACGGTAAGCTAGCCCACGCATTAGCTCGCATCTGCTTCTCCCACTCACCCAGCACACTTCGGTCCTCTTTCGGCATTCGCACTATCAATGTTGCCCGACGTGCCCGGACGTCTGTCGCCTGTCTTCCTCCATCTGTCCTGAACCGTGCACATCTCCCAGCTGATGAACGTCGGTCTGCTATACACCCCGGTCTCGATCTATCAGATGACCAGGGGCGCGCTTGTTCTCTTTGTTGGAGTCCTCTCCGTCATCTTCCTGCGGCGCAGGCTGTGGCTTTACCAGTTGAGCATCGTTCCCACCATTGTTCCGTTTCCGTCATAATGCCGCCCAAAGTCCCATTGATTGAGCCTGACATTCACGCACAGGTGGATCTCTCTTGTCACCGTCATGGCAGGAGTCTCGCTGGTGGGTTTCAGTGGGTCCATGATCAAGGATGCTGTGAAGGAGGACGCGGGCTTCGCCGGTTTCGTCCGTGCGGCTGCGCGTCTGTTGGATGATCTACCTGCGCCCCAGCCTATCGAAGAGCCCGAGATTACGAAGGTTCTCGTCGGTCCGTATACCATTATCCGAAGCCACAATACCGCCAGTTTAGCGTTTGCTGACGTTCTCCACGCGGTCCAGGTGTCTTCTTCATTCTCTTCGCGCAGGTGTTGTACGTGTTTTCCGTGTATTCGTATCTGCCTTCGCTCATGTCTCGTCTGACGCGGCACGCGTCTGCTCCCGCACTGCAGCACTGCAACCCAATACGTCGTCGAAGGTACGTGCTATCGCTTCTCGCCGTGCCCGTCCCGGGCAGTCCGAAAGAAGGTGCTGACTAATACTCCGTCTTCCCGGACATCTCGCTGCTTCTGCTTCCTGCCCATGCTCTGCACCCATCGCCACGCCTGCCTGAACCGCATCCATCATATCGCCGTGCATGCAGAGAAGATCATGGCCCGCTACTCGGTCGCGCCGCTGGTCGCGGTCGGCTTCGAGGGCTTTTTCGGCGCGTTGACCATCGTCCTCGCCATGCCGCTGCTCGCCCACTACTCGCAGGTCTCGCCGTTCTTCGACCTCCCTCGGGGTTGGCACCAGATGATCAACACGCCGTCCGTCCTGTGGAGTAGCGTCGCGATTGCGTTCTCCATCTCGTTTTTCAACTTCTTCGGGCTGAGCGTCACAAGGCATGCGAGCGCGACGGTGAGGAGTCTGACTGACACTTGTAGGACACTGAGCATCTGGATCGTGAGCTTGGGGCTTGGCTGGGAGCGGCTCATGTGGCCGATCTCAGGCCTTCAAATCGTTGGCTTCGGCCTGTTGGTGTGAGTGTCGCATGACTCACGCGCGGCAGCTTTCTCTCATGCTCACCCTACGTATGTCCAGATACGGAACGGTGCGCGACTTTTGCGGGCCTCTGAACGTATGCGTGCTGACGAGCGTCCTTCGTAGTTCTTATTCAACAGCCTCGTCAAGCCGCCCGGTTTCCTGCGCCCGGCGGCCGAGACCGCACCTGTGTCGACTTCGTTCGCAGAGGACGCTGAGGAGAACCGGAGGCTGCTTTCCGAGCATGTGTTGGATGAGACGGCCGCACTGCCCGCAGACCTCGGGCAGAGCGGGTTCGACACGCTGCCTCCACACGAGCATCCCGCTGGCCCGGAGGCGGCTCCCACTCGGCGGTAGGCCACGACGCGCGCACTCTCCACCTTCTCCCGCCCATGCTGACTGGAACATCATACAACGTGCTTATTTAATGTCGCTTGTGCTTTCCTGCTCTTGTCCCAGCGTCCGTGTACATGTGCTCTGCTGTTTTTCGCGAATGTGGCACTGCCCTGCGCTACTCAGAAGCCCGGAACGTGGTCCTGTGTGTGAGGGAGTCTGATTGTTTCCGAGTCAGTATGCTGCCGTGTTTGGGCTGGGCTTGGGCTGTGGCTGCGGTCTTCGCGCACTCCGCGCTTCCCCGCCTGCACGATGCCCAATCTGTCGGACATGGGGGAAGGTTGGGTGGGCGTGGCCCGAATTGGGCTAGTGTGCTCGAGGACGTTTAGATCCGTCGCCGCCCACGATGCGAAGTCAAAATCAAATCGCCTACGTATGGACCGTCGAGCTGCGATGATCGAGATCCGAGACGGGTGACGGATGCCTCGAGCCTCGGAATCGCCACGGTTTCACATCCTCTCTGTCGCCCGAGTCGTCAAAATGTCACCGTCGCGTCAGGGTTGCGCACGCCAGATGAGCCTCGATCGGGCTTCGTCGATGACCGCGAGTCCCAGGAATATTAACAGAGTCTCGTCGGGATCGGGATTGTCACGTCACGGTGGGTGCCGGAAAATGCAGCTTCGGTGCGTTTTTGGTCGGTACGCCTCTGGCGAGCTAGAACCAAGCAGTGTTGCCATCAGTCGTGTGCATGCGATCCAGCTGTGCATTCCTCCGGTGCTATAGTAGCCTACTAGCAGTGCGTCTCTGCTGCGCTTTGCTCAACCGTAAACTGTATTGCGGACATGCTGCCTGCTCACCTGCTTCCCTCGAGAGCTAGCGCAGTACCGGCCACTTACTTACGAAGACTGGACTGGAAGCCAATCTACCTCCTGCCAGAGGCCTTCTGCGAGTGCACCCGCAGCGCACGGTCACAGACTCGGTCGACTTTCCGCTGCTCCTGTATACGAGAAGAATGAACGAATGGATGCGTGTTCATTTCCGTTGTCATGCCCGCTCAGCGTACGTACACGTTACGCTGCTACCGCCTGCGCGGCTCCGTGCATGCAGGAGTCGGGCGGCTTGCCAAGTCGTGGCGAGAGGAGCTTTAACGCATTCCTTTATTGCCCCCGTCGAGCGCGAAGGCTGGGGCGGCATACTCGGCTGAGGCCCTCCATCCAAAGCGCTTGCTTGACAGCGGTTGAAAGCGGGCGGGCCAATCTCGGTGAAATACCCCCGGCTGATCGATTGGATCTCGCTCGACAGCGGCGCTCTGATGCGCTCTCCTCGGTGCGCCCTTCCCAAAACGGGCATCCCGGTTCGTTGCTCAGGCTGCCAACCGTGGTGAGTGCCAATTTAATGTATTTGCTATGCCTCGAATCAGTGTGCTAATTTTGTGGTTTCGACTTCTGTACGTGCTAGTGGCTATTCGTGGGTCCCAGTGCCAATCAAGCACCCCCAATGCTACCCTAAGCACTCATCAGTGCGCAGCATCCCCATTTCCTATTACAGGTTAACTCGGTACTCTTGGGCTGAAAGCCTGAGCGGCATACTGGTGCACATATCCGTGACCCATGAAGTCACGTATCAGCGTTCCCCTTCTCATGGCAGCGGCGTACGATGATGGCGCATCAGTAGGGAGCCCCTGTCATGTCATTGGAGTCAGCATACGTTGCTAGACCACTACGCGGGACGCGGTGCACAGTTGATCGAACGCTACAGCCTACAGCTCAGGGTGGCCTCGAGAACGCAGCATGCAGGGTCCACATCCATCTTCCAACACCGTCGGGAATCAACGAAATGACCACCGACGTACAATGAATCGTGCGGTCGCTATGCATCGACCGCCTTTGTCCCCCCTATGACGCATTCAAGTTGGCTCCTTGTCAATTTGCTCTCATGGTGCCGTAAACGAGGGTTCTTCATAATGAGCATGCGTCCCCGGGCCTACGAACGCACTGATAGGTCCGGATCGCATCATAGTAGCTGGGCTCGATCTACAACATTCAGTAACATACAGGTACGTCCGCAGTGATGCCCTGTTCACTCGGCTCCGGGGTGGAACGGAAGTAATAAACGGTTCACAATAGCGCTGCTGCCACGGCCCATCACGTACTTACGTCCACCTAAGAATGCGAGCCTGGAAGCGCTGCCTTCAGGTAATGCCATAGTCCACTTACATGATGTATTATAATTATGTCTGCGTATCCTAGCGACCAGGGACGCTGGATAATTGGAAGGTACCCCGTCGTTGACTTCCATTGCTCCGCGTGAGTACAGAAGAGTGTCAGAAACAGGGAAGACCGGGGACGGCCTTACTATGACGGAGAGCATTTGCCACGCATACATATGTACCTGTGTCTTCCGCATTCGCAGGTGCTACTTAGGCTGTAGCGCTTCGAAAACCGATAGTATCCACCTCACTCACAGATACACTTAGCGGGAAGATGACGTTGTGTCTGCTTCTAATCGTTATAGAGTACAATCTGCAGAGCAAGTCTAGGAACTCCTCTACTAGTCCACTTTGACCTTCGCTGGAGGGTCAACAAACGTGGTCTGATACGCGCGGGCAATCAGCGCTCAACGACGGACACACGGACGAGAGACGCACCGTGACCAATTTTAGTACTTCGTCGATGGCGATGACGGGTGCGCTAAAGTACAACACGGCCTTCCATTCGACCCAGTTCAGCGGCGTGATCGCGAACAGCGTCTACAAACGATCAACCGCCGCCAGCAGTCAGCGCCCCGTCCACACCGGCAACGATCAGCAGGGAAGGACGCACCGTGAAGAAGGGGATGTACAAGATGGCGACGTGGAGGAGCATGCTGAGCGTGATCGCGGCGACGAGGAAGGGGTTCTTCCAGAGCGGCAGCCGGAGCAGGCTCTCGTTTTCGGACAGCGAGTTCATCGCGTTGAACATCTCGATCGTAACCAGGATAGACAGGCTGATCGTCGTCGCGCGGTGCGACATCTCGTTCGTGAACATCTCGCACCCGATCTCGGGGAACAGTGTAGAGCACTGGTGGAAGTGCGTCTGGGGATCACCGCGTCAGTGACTGCCGTAGATGCGAAAAGCAAAGGAGAACATACCAGTTGCGAGAAGGTGATCTGTGGGCCGCGTGCGTAGTACATGAACCACCAGGCGTAACCGGCGACTGTTGCGACGCCGACGTAGATACCAATGATCATGTACCGCGCGAACAACCAAGGCCCAATAAGGCGCTCCCGGCTGTCCCGCGGGGGTACACGCATAATGCTGTGATCTGCGGGGTTGAAGCCAAGGGCGGTTGCGGGAAGACTATCGGTGACGAGGTTGACCCAGAGCAGCTGCACGGGGATCAACGCCTCGGGCATGCCGAGGAGGACGGTCAAAAAGATACTGACGACCTCGCCGATGTTCGAGGAGACTACGAGTCTGTCAGAGAAGAGTAGCGAAGGATGAGGCACCATACGCACTGAGGTATCGGATGAACTGCTTGGTGTTGTTGTAGATCAACCGGCCTTCCTCTACCGCGAGCT
Source organism: Fomitopsis serialis (assembly GCF_022376445.1). NCBI lineage: Eukaryota > Fungi > Basidiomycota > Agaricomycetes > Polyporales > Fomitopsidaceae > Fomitopsis > Fomitopsis serialis. Next base: position 8,631 of record NW_025955372.1, on the reverse strand, counting down.
CAATCGTAGCGAAGTTAGAGTCAGCGAGAACCATGTCTGCAGCGAGCTTCGCGACGTCAGTCCCGCTACCCATCGCGACACCAATGTCGGCCTTCTTCAATGCGGGTGCATCGTTCACACCATCGCCAGTCTGCCAAGAACATGAACGGCGCACTCAGAACGAATACTTGCAGGGACGCTCACCATAGCCACAACCAGACCCTGGCTCTGCAAGAGGTCCACGAGCTGGCTCTTATGCCTCGGGTCCGTCCGGCAGAACAGCCCAGCACGCATAACCGCCGCCAGCTTCTCCTGCTCGCTCAGCTCATCAAACTCCCTGCCCGTATAGCTCTTGCCCGTAAGGTCCTCGTCCGGCCCAAAGATGCCCACCTGCCTGCAGATCGTCTCCGCAGTGCCCTTGTTGTCGCCCGTGATGCAGATAACACGAATTCCCGCGGCCTTGCAGTTCGCGACGGCAGCGGGGACCTCGGGGCGCGGCGGGTCGAGCATGCCGACGAGCGACACGAACACAAGGTCCTTCTCGAAGTCGCCGGTGCTGTCCGGGCGGTAGCGCGCGGGGTCGAGGGGGAGGTTGGCGGCGTACGCGAGCCCGAGCGCGCGCAGGCCCTGTTTGCCGTAGGCGAGAGTCTGTTGCTGGATCGCGGCGCGCAGGGCGGGGGTCAGGGGCACGACGTCCCCGCCCACCAGCGCAGCTACGGAGCGGTCGAGGATGGACTCGGGCGCACCCTTGGCGTAGAGAATGCCTTGCCCTCTTTGCGGGCGAGCACGGACATCATCTTGCGGTCGCGGGAGAACTCGAACGTCATGACCTTCGGGATGGCGCGCTCGTAGAAGTCGCTCACTGCGCTGGCGCGCGACGCTGGGTCCATAGCCGACAACGACTTCGTCAGCTCGCCGTCGGGGCAAGGCAGCTTCTCCGCGAGGACCTTCAGAGCGGCTTCAGTTGGCTCGCCGACATTGGTGTAGGTCCCCTTGTCCTGCGTGGAGAGGAGATTTCAGCGCCACGTCCGGAGTTGCATCACGACGCGCGGAACTCACCGTGTGATAGACTATCTTGGAGTCGTTGCAGAGAGCACTGGTCTCGGCCAGGAGCTGGATCGGCAGCGAACGAAGTTCAGCAGAGGCCTCTTTGCCATCAGCAGACCTAACCGACCCGTGAGGCGCGAAGGTGGTTCCTTCCACAGAATATTCCCTGAGGCCGCCAGAAGCGCTCCCGACAACGAAGAACTGCACACCATGCACAAAACTGTAAGAGTGTATTGTCGCGCTGTGACAAACTGAACTCGCCTTGGAAACGCTCATCTGGTTCGTCGTTAGCGTACCAGTCTTGTCCGAGCAAATGACGTTGGTGCAGCCAAGGGTCTCGACACTGGGCAGGTTGCGCACGATGGCGTTCTTCTGCGCCATCTTCTTCGTACCCAGTGCGAGACATGCCGTGATGACAGCAGCCAGACCTTCCGGGATGGCAGCCACGGCGAGCGCGACGGCAATCTTGAAGTAGTACACTGCGCCCTTCAGCGCAGAGCCGTGCGACGGGTCCCAAAAGTGCCTGAAGTTCACGATCCAAACGAGGATGCAAATAACGGAGATGACCTTCGCGAGCATGTCGCCGAAGTCGTCGAGCTTGCGCTTCAGGGGTGTCTTCTCGCTGATTTGCGAAGTGATGGATTTGTGAATGTCGCCAATGGCAGTCTTTTGGCCAGTGAAGACGACGATGGCTGTTGCCTTGCCGTTGACCATGCTCGTGCCCTGCGGAGGAATGTCAGTATAATGCCCCACATGATGAGAAGGGTACGTACGGCAAAAAGCATATTTGTCATATCTTGCTTGACGGCCTTCGGGTCAGCTACAACGTCGACGCTCTTGTTGATACTGGTGCTCTCGCCCGTAAGGATGGCCTGGTCCACGCGAAGAGTAGTGGAGGAAATCGACAGTAAGCGACAGTCTGCAGGAACCTTGTCGCCCACCGCGACGGAGATGATGTCTCCAGGGACGAGCTCTGAGGCATGAATGCGAGCCAGTTGGCCGTCGCGGTAGACCTTGGCTTCATCCGGTGAGTACTCCTTCAATGCCTATGTTTCCGGGGCTCAGATGCTTGACCACTTGGACTACCGCTCAAAGCGCTCACCTCGATGGCCTGTTCTGCGTTCGTCTCCTGTATTACGCCGACAGCCGCATTGGCGACCAAGATGAGGAGAATGACCAGAGGCTCGACGAAGGCACCCCACCAGCTTGAGCCATCCGACTCCTCAAAGAGTGCCAGCACAAATGAGACGACGGCGGACGCGAGAAGGATGAGCACGAGCTGGTCCTTGAACTGCTCGAGGATCAACTCCCAAAGCGGTGTTGGGGGCTCTTCGGGAAGTTCTGTTGAACTGCCATGAATACCGCCTTATGAGAGCCGCAGCAGAGGGAACTTACCGTTCCTGCCGTAGAGTTGGGCATGCTTCGCAGCGAGGTCGGTGGAGAGGCCGCGAGCAGGGTCTACCGAGTAGTGTTGGAGGACGTCATCAGGTGATTTTGTCCAAGGTTCCTCCATGCCGACAGTGGTACAGCCGGACGCGCGGGGAGGGAGCTTCGGTATGGCGTGCTTGGGGGACAAGCGGGCGAGTCGTAGCTGCTGGTTTCAGGCTGCGTCGAGACTCGGGCACTTGAGCAGATTGACGCTTCGGCCACGCGTCTCTCATCCGCGCTGACGTGGCACATCCCGCCACCGCCCACCGCCACGCCACCCGAACGCCCGCACCGACCCAGCTGCAGCGCTTCTTGACTCTCATAAAGTATGCGAACCAGCCATCCAGGTCTCCCATGCGTTCGTGCTTCGGTGAGCATCGTTTCCATGAACCTTCCATGCACATCATCTCCCCACAGGTCGTGTGTGGTTGCCATATCCAAATTATCTCTATCGCACCACGGCCTCCACACCCTCGCAGACATGTACTGCTGTCGAGAACGCGCGAGCGGTAGAGCTGCCATCAAACGAGTCCTTGTGGGCGCGAGATCTGGCCTGATTTGGTACAGTATTAACCGCTGCGTTGGCCAGGCGTGCTGAATCTCTGGCTAGGTATCGCTGGGGCGACGTGCGGCCGGTGCTACGCGATCCCCTTGGCCTCTTGGAGTCATTGTGTGAGCGTGAGCTCCGTGAGGCGTTCATTTCGCGCGGTGCTGCCGTCAACGTACGGAGAGTAGACAACAACTACCTGCAAGCTCCTGCGCCCGATCCTCCGTCCGCCCGTCCGCCCGTCCGGAAGACCATGACTCCCCGAATTGGTGAACAACCTCCTGTACCTCAACGCGCCGACGATGCCAGCACCGCCGCCACGCGAACCTGAAAATGCGACCCCACTTCCGAGGGCTCGGCGCAAGCAAGCTAACGTGCGAAGGCGCGAGGCGTATGTACGACGCACTGGCCGTCCTCCTAGCACGAAAGGACAATGCGGCGCGGATCCGGAGGGCGGACGCGATCCCCCTCATACACCGTCAAACAGTCCAGGGAGCAAGTTAACACCCCGGTGAGCGGCACTGAGTTCGGCTTAAGTGGGGACCCGTGGCCGTGGCGAACCCAGATCTAGCCTCCTCCTAGTACTCCGTCGGAAGGCCAGGGCAGAAGATGACGGACCTGCCAGTGCGTCTTGGCAACGTAAAAACGGGCAGCCATTCGGGTCTCGGCAGGCCTCAAGTTGGTCCTCATGGGGTTTACATTTCTGAACGCCGTGCCGATATAGACGAAAGTATCATGCCAATGGTACGGATATCGATGCTGTTGGGCGAGCTGGGTTGAGCTGATGCTCGTTTTAATTATGCTGCTGTGTCTGACATCTAGGAAATTCTGAGTACTATACTTGTCACTGGTGGATATCTTGTGATGCGCCTTTAGTTAGATAATAAATACTAGTGTTTCACCACGAGACGATACTGGTCAGATCAAGGTCAGATCATATATCAGTACCATGGTCAACGCCTGAAGGTCGACCTAAGTCTACCTAAGTACCACTGCGAGCCAGAAGCTGACCTAACCCGATATTCGCTCTTACTGTAAACACGTGGGCCGCGACGTAGGTCGGCAATAAGCGCCAGTGCCACTCCGAGTCGAACTTCGTCCTGCTACGTCCAAGTACTTGAGCTTGAGTTGTCCTATATCACTTGAAGCTACAGTCACAGCCTCAGCTCTGTGCATGCGGTGACAGTGCCTCGTGGCTTTGCGTCAACGTCTATTGTGCTATGACGAAGTTGTCGCGCTATGTTCCCATCTGCGCTGGTAGTAGTACTCCTCGGCGCGCCGACTCGAACGGCGAGTCACTTCAAGTTGCATCGTGTTTTCATACTGACCAGTGGCGACATACTTAGAATCTGCACATGCATGGCGACCGCACGTCAATACCCTCCGCTGGCCTACTGCGCCATGCCAGAGCGCCGGCGCTCAGGGACGCATGCTGTCCTGCATACCACGATGCGGGACATATGTAAGTACTTCACGCAAGTTGATCTGCTCCGCGCTCACTAGAAGTGCTGATGATCAAACCACACCGATCTGCAGTGATATCGATATACTGAATGGGCAACGCGGGAGAGTCTCAGTGAAGCGCCAAGATGGCTGCCTGCGGCTCCGACACTGTTGCTCCGTGCTTCTCGAGAGGGTACATAAGCAGTAAATGTCGTGAATCCGTGCATGGTGGCTCCCATGTCGCGACGGGCATCCTGAGATCCATGTATCACCAACCATATTCTCCGCGGTGTGCCACACCGCAGATAACAATAGGACTTTCATGTCTCACCGCTCAAGCCTACAGGCGTTTCCTGAAGCCCGAACCGCCCGGTATCGGGTGCGGCAGTGCTGAGCAACGTTCCAACAATATACAAGATCTGCAGACTTCTCCAAAATTTCCCCTGGCAGCGCGCGCAGAGCACCTTGTTGTGCAGGGGGTTCGGATAAGCAGCATGATGTCTTAGTCTGCATAAATACACCGCTCGCCGCAGATTTTCCCCAGGATCCAGCTATGTCGTCGGACGAGCTGAGTTTTGTTCTTAGTGTGGGGTCAGTTGCACAACAGGTCTACTGAATAACCTTTACTGAGAAGATGACAGCTTTGTACTCGACTGCTGCAATATGGCGGCGTTTGGTGAGTGCAGATCTGTTGTGACGTTGTGGTCATGTTCTCAACTCGTCTGCATAGCAAGCTACACCTATGACCGCTGTCTCACGTTGGGGCCAGAAATCGATCTGATATGGCGACGCCGGCGCGTTTCGGTGGCGACTGGCCTGTACATGCTATTGCACCTGTCCGCCGCAGTGTATCTATTAACACAGGTAGCAAACACGTTCTTCACAACTTGCAAGGTAAATCACGATTATTCTGGTACATGATAGTACTGACTACACATTTTAGAGGTACTACAGCCTTGCCTGATACGAAGTTGCACTGACATTTACGTGCATTGCGCAGCGGCTACATTTTGAGTGTGCTCGAATGCTCCGCCGCCGTGACGTTCAATGTCGCCAACGGTGGTGCGTCAAAGGATGCCGCTGATATTCCCCACCTGACTTGTCTTTATCCTCCTGCAGGATTCACGGCCTTGCGTGCCTACGCTATTGGAAATCGGTCTGTGCTGCTCGCTCTCGCAATCTTCTTGTCGTCTTTGGTGAACACCGCTACGAAGATCGTACGTATATTCTCTGGTCAGTTTGTGCGAAATCTCAAAAGTGTGGCCGTCAGTACGAGGCCGCTTCACTGGTCGCGGTCTTCGCGCCTTGGCCTATTGGCTGTATTATCTCATCGAGCTCGGACATCAAGGTTGACCGGTGCGCCTCGCATTCTGACCTGATTACTTGAATCACTAATCCAGCAACCAATGTCACAGACCATGTAGGATACGTCTCACTCGACTTGCAATACAATAGGGCTGACGATTGCTACTATTCTTACTCGTGTTTCCCAGTGTACGTCACTGGCCAGGCATCCACCATCATCCCCGAAGTGTTGCTGCTCGCGGTTACCTGGCGTAGCGCATACCATACGGCCAAACTCGCCAAAGCTGTGCAAATCGATACCCCATTCACAATGCTTTTCCTTAGAGATGGTCAGGAGTATGTTCATCAAAGTCGCATGCATTTCTGACTTGTCTTGTATGCTGCTACCAGGCACTATCTACTTTGTGTGAGTACACATGGACTCTGGACCGCGGTCGTCACGGCTGACCCGACAAAGAACCATTCTCGTTTTGCTGATCATCAACGCCACACTGGAAGCGACTACTGTTGGTATCTCTAGCCCGGGCCTGCACGCCACTTGACTACCGCGACGTTGACTATATCCTTTCAGATCGCCGCAGGAACCATGATTGCCATCACCTACGCGTACGTTATTCGCGATCGAGCGGATGGCTGCCTCCATAACAGAATCGTCACAGGCTCCAGACGATCCTGCTGTCACACTTCTACCTCAACCTGCACAAAGCGAACTCGTCCGAAGCCGCTATGCCTTCCGAACAGATGTCCGACCTCCGTTTCACGCGTGTCATAGGGAGCCTTGGGGGCTCACTCGCCTTTGGTGCGGATAGCACTGGTGAAGAAGGCGCGGGCTCGTGGAGCGACCTCGATCTGGATGAGGATGAGGAGCATATCGAGGTCGAACTTGACGAGGTCGGGCGGAAGACTTCCACCAGCCTGAGTAGTGGTGCGGGGCCTATGAACTACGCTGAAATTAGTCGAGGATCTCTATGCGAGTGCGTAGAAGAACTTCCTAGAGTCCCGTTTGCCCTTGCTGTCGTGTAACACTCTTTAGCCGTATGGCGCTTTGTAACTGGACTCCCGCTCCCACATTCCAGGGGAGAGGTCGTCCGAGTCAATTGTATCTCATATCTTTTCTCTCAAGTGGCTCTTCAATCACTGTTTTGCCGATATTATAGCAGGCTGGTCATTCTACATTCTACATACCTGCACAGTACTACTCCATCCGAACGATGCACTGTGTCACGATGACATGTCCGAAGACTATCCCCCGACGTGAAGAAATTTACATGAGCGAACAGGCAGTGAACTGGAGCTCGTTTTAAATTGCGTCTTTGAAGTACGTTGTTGAAGAGGCTTTGATCGGAGCAATCTCGGAGACGTGAACACGGCGCCGGCGCTTGTGCGGCTCCTGCACCATGCAATCGCAAACATCTTTGCACTATACGAGGAGGAGGAGGAGGAGGGGATTCCATTTAGTCCTCACGTCTGCGTGCCATAAGGCTCGCCACGTGTGACAACGCTCTCTATTTACATGACAACCCCCATACTCCATAGACCCGTGTACACTACTTCCCGATCGGGATATCCAGATACGAAGTTGTACTTACACACGGAGTGCGAACCTAGCTACTGAAAAAACCTGGTTCTGTCTCCTCGGCCGTCTACAGAAGCACGTTCCATGTCCTTAACGCAATGCCCAAAGCACACAAGAAGACGAGGAAGCTGCCTGTGACTACCAGCGGTCCCCGACAGCCGCACACAACAGTCTCGTCCGCGTCGTCTAGCAGGCCGACAGCGACGCGCACTGTCATCCGCCGTTTTCATGTCCTAATCAAACGGCGGGCGCAACTGGAGAAGGCTATCCAACGAGGAGACGCAGTTGTGGACGGAGTTGAGCCTCGTGCAGCGCTCCGGGATGTCGAGCGGGAAATCGAGGAGCTGGGTGGGCTAGGAGCATACCAACGGATGTCCAGCATTGGCCAGGGCAGCGACCGGGGTGGAGGGAGTGAGAAGGTCTTGATTGAATGGCTCAAAGAGCTCGGCGTGCATAGAACGGCAAGAGAGTCCAAGAAGAAGCTGCAGTACGTACGTCGTCGTACTCCAAAAATGTTCACCATTCTCGACTTCGCAATGGCATCGCAGACTACTCGAAGTGGGAGCTCTCTTACCGGACAACTACGAGTCTTGTGCGAATTGGATTGAAAACACACCTATTGACCTCCGCTCGCGGCACCCGTCTATCAGAGAGCAGGACTTCCTCCTCATGGACGAAACCGAGAATCGGGAGAAGTGGGACATCATCAGTCTCAGTCTGGTGCTCAACTTCGCTCCGGATTCTCGAGACCGAGGTAACACTCATCGATTGTGCTGCACGAGTACTCGCAACTAAATAGACTCGGGAATGTGACGCAGGAAGAATGCTTCGACTGGCCCACTCCATGCTCCTCGAGGATGGTCTCCTGTTTCTCGCGGTGAGGAAGGTATTCACACCGTAGACACCGCTTGGCTGACCCATCCCCGCTTGACCACAGCTTCCCTTACCTTGCATACTCAACTCCCGCTACCTCACCCCGGAGCACCTAGACGGTTTGCTCCAAACCATCGGTCTGTCGATCATCAAGAGCCGATGGAAGGAAGGCGGCAAGATGGCATACTGGCTCCTGCGCAAGTCAGCTGCGATAGCACCGACGACCGCTACCAGCACGACCATGTATCAGAAGAAGACTGAGCTGCGGAAGGGCAAGAGGAATAACTTTGCCATCCTCCTGAGATAGATAAGCGCTTGGCGAGGCGCACAGACAAACAGACACGGTGTTCGAGTCATGTAGCATGTTGTATTCAAGTAATGCTCAGTCTACATTCGTTTAATGGCCGTTAGTCTTGTTCTCCGTGTCAGGATA
>NW_025955371.1:0-34417 GCF_022376445.1 Fomitopsis serialis | reverse complement strand
TTCCGCCATACGTACGTGTTCCCGCCCGTACGCATGCACTCCTGCCCGTACGCACACACTCCCGCCCGTACACATGCACTCCCGCCCATCCTCCCGCTCGCTGTCTCGCTCGCCCGCCTGTGTACCCTTCTTCCACCCGCGCGCCCGCCTGCTTGTGCGTTCGCCGGCCGTGTCTGCGTGCTGGGAATTCGCTCGGCGCGCTCGCGGTCGACGTGGGTGCGGTCGTCGTGGGTGCGGTCGTCGTGTGTTGTGTTCGGAGCTGTGTTTTGTCCCACCTACTCGGTCAATCCGTCCCCTGCATGCTCATCGTTGCCGTGTGTTGCGGTTTCAGGCGTCAGCCCTCTCCGCTAACCGCCTGCCCGCTCTCCCGTCCATCCACTCGTTTGGTGCCCGGCCGATTGTCCGTCGACACCTCACCTGTCCAATCGGTTCGCCTGCCCGCCCGCTCGCTTTCCCCGCGTCCGTCGGTCGTGTTCGCGTGCTGGGCAGTTGCCCGACACGCTCACGGTCGGCGTGTGTGGTGCTGCTCTGCGCCCTGTACCCGCTTGCCCTCACCTGCTTGTCCATTCGCATACCCGCTGGCCCACTTGCCTGCTCGCCCGCTCCTCCGCCTGCTCGCCCACCATCCGCCCGCTCGTCTTCCTATCCGACCACCCGCCTTGGCGTCTGTGCCCGCAGTCTACCCGCCGGCTGCGTTTGCATGCGGGGCATTCGCCCGTCGCGCTCGTGGTCGGCGCGTCTGCTGTGCTGCACGTCGGCGCGTCCTATGCCCAAGGTCAGCTCGCTCGCTCGCGCAGCCTGCACTCACCTTCTATCGACTGGTCGCTCGGCACCAGCCTTGTTGCTCGCCAGCCTTGTTGCTCACCTGCTGCCCACCCATTCGCCCTGCGCCCACATGCGGTCCCGCCCGTACGCTGCCCGTTCATCGGCCGTGCCTGCACGCAGGGCATTGGCCCTGCGTGCTCGCGGTCGTTGTGCGCGTCGCGCTGCACGCCGCGGCGTCCTGTGTCTGCAGTTAGTGGGCGAGCTCGTATGAATCTGCACTCACCTGCAGACCCTTTTCCGTCCCCGCCAGTCGCCCATCCCTGCCTGCTGTCCGTTCATCGCTGCGCCCGGGCCCGCGGTGTGTTGATCGGCTGCGTTCGCGCACGCGCTCTTTGCCGTGGGTGCTCGCTGCACACATGTGCGTCGTGTTGCTGTGGCTGAGGGCGTGGGCGTGGGCGAGTCGACCTGGTGGAAGGAGGCATGAGAGGGAGAGTAGAAGTCGTAGGTATGTATGCTCGCCGTCGTAGGGCAGTGAGTCGAGCGCCCTAGCGGCGCGTGCGTGCGCGTGAACCAAGTGCGAAGCGCCCGTTTCGCAGCTTGAGCCTCTCTCGCAAACTCTCTCGTGATCCCTGCTTGACGACCTCCGTCCGACACGGGAACCGGCCACGCAACACTGTACGTTTTGGGACTCAAGCGAGTTGCCCAACAACTCGTCAGACGCGGACTTGAAGGACGAGCCGAGGCAAGGCTGCCACCCAAAAAGGAGATTGACAAGGTCCTTGCCAATCTCCATTTGAGGTGAGTCACTAGTCGTCACGGTATCTAACGTTAAGTATTACACCCACCACCACTTCAAGCTCCACACGACCGGACAGCTTTAGGACGGCGAGCGCCGCCACGCAACACACGAATTGCACGACGCGCATGCAAGTTCGTGCCCGCCAAGGACGGGAGGTTGGACTAGCGGAGGTGAGGTGGGGTGAGCGAGCATGAATCTGAACGGTACGCCCTTCGCTATGTTCGTCGATACTTCCTCGCTCGCTCGGCCATTCACCCACCCACTCGCCTCCCCGGTCGCTCGCCCTCGCGCACGCGCCAGTCTGCTCATTCGGCTGCCCACCTGTATCTTCGTTTGTCCGCTCGGCGGCGCTCGCTCGTCTGCCGACTCCTGCTCACTCAGATCCGCCCGTCTGCCCGCTCCCCCATCCGCCTGTGCGTCTGCCCGCCCGTCCACCCGTCCGCCCGCTCGCGCGCCTGCGAGCTCTTGCTTGCCCGTTCGTCTATCACCTGCATGCGCGCCCATCTGTTCGCCCACCCATCAACTCATTCGTCTGCTCGCGCATCTGCGTGTTCGTCCGTCTGTCCGTTCCCTTGCTCACTCGCATGCAGATCTGTCTGCGGTGGTTTGAAGTGTGGTGAGGGAGCTTGGAGGCTCGAGGCTGAAAGGTACGCCTGCCTCGTCGCCCGTCTACTTCCTCGCTCGTTCAGTCATTCACCCATGCTCGTGTCTCCCCGTCCGCTCGTCTCCCCGTCTGCTCGTCTCCTCTTCCACTGTCTCCTCGTCTACACGTCCGCTGGCTCATCTGTGTACCTCTGCGCACTGGCGCATCTTCCCACTGTCCCCACCCGTAGTCTTCCGCGACGGCTCGAGCGTCACCGGCTTGTGTCGAGCCTGAGGACGTGCGCTACTCTCAACCGCCAGCAGGCCTAGCACCGCTTTGACGTCAACACATTCTATCAGCCAGCGTGGCTGCGCGACGCCAGACTTGCATGATGGGCATGCAAGTCCACCCCGAGCAGGATCACCAAGAACCTCGAAGATACAGGGCGAGGAGGGAGGCCAGCGAGCGTGGAGGCTTGAAACTGAAAGGCACGCCCATCCACTAGCCCACTTGCATGCACGCCCATTTGTTTGCCCATTCGCCCATTGGCTTTCCTGTTTGTTTTCCTGTTTGCTCGCTCGCCCGCCCGCCCCCATGTTCGCTGTCCGCTCACCTACCGGTCCACTTGCCAACCAGCCTCCCGCTCTCCTGTCCGCTCTCCTACTCGTCCGCTCCTGCTAACCAGCATGCTCGCCCTGACGATGTTCACACAAGACGGCGCCGCAGATGTATGGGCAGGGCGGGTGTATTGCGCTGTACATGTGTGGCATGCACGCGCTTAGATTTGTGTCCTGGCGGTGTCAGGATGTGATGACCACGTCTGGACGTAAGTGATGTGCTCCTTGTCTGTCTGCCTGTCTGCTCACTCGTCTGCCCGCTTCCTTGCCAGCATGCCTGTCTACCAGTCCGCTCCCCCACCCTCTCGCACTTCCACCTGTCTGTGGGCCCACCCACGATTGTGGCCACATGACACTGGACTTGCATGACAGGCGTGCAAGTCCAGCCCCGAGTGGCAGGATCACTAAGCACGCAACAGACGAAGGACCAGCGGGTTGAGGTGTGGAAAGTGACCTTGGAGGCTTGAAGCCGAAAGGTATGCTTCCGCTCCCACCAGCACATTTGCGTGTCCGCTCTCCTGTTTGCTTCCCTGCCTGTCCGCTGGCGCGTCCACTTGCTCACCCATATGCTTGCTTGCCGGCACACTCACACGTCTGCTCGCCCATCTATTCACGCGCCTGCACGCTTGTTTGCTTGTCCATCTGCTTACCCATATGTATGCCCGTCTGTCCTTGCGCCCACCCATCTGCTCGTTCATCTGCTCATTTTGTAATGTATGATGTTGGAGACTAGTAAGTCTCTGGAGTCTGGAAGTAGTGTAGGCTACATTTGTATCATTGTCTATCAATGTATTCGCATATACCAAAAATATATTCAATGACCCCAATACCTGGGAATGTGCCAAAATGATTTGAGAGCAATCAATAAGTGAATCTAAAGCTGCAGAAATTGGCACACAAGGAGAATAAACCAACACACCACACGTAGAAATGAAGCACAAGGTCAATGCCAAAAGCATCCCAAAAGTGCTTTCTGAAACGAGCAAAAGCGCTCTCAATCAGGGTACTTGTGTTGAGGTCACTTTGGAGCTTGGGATCACTTTGGGGCTCTCAAAGTGCTTATAAGTCGTTGCAAGAACATATGAAGTGCTTAATGATTTTGGCGGTTTTCCCTGATGAGGCATGCACAAGGCGTGCAGTCAGAGTACTTAGCAGCTGATCTAGCTTTCTCCATCAACAGCAGCGTGCGTCTACACTCTCGCCCAATCTGACAAACGGTAGTGTAGGCGCATGACGTGCACTACAATCGCTATCCTTCTGCGGGGACGGAAGGCGGGGTTTCGCGGGCCGCAACATGTATCGGTTCGGTGCGTCTATCCTTACCTGAGTTGCATACAATGGACCGATGTATGCTCCGGTAGCTCCTTGTAAACCCACTAGACGGAATGGCGGCCGATGGGGTTGTCCAGCCGCTTGGGGTGACCACTGCCTATCCGATGACATTCGACGTCTCATTCTTGCAAAGCTCAGTCACACCCCAAGATTCCCGCGCTCTTTGACTTGCCTACCGTCCCGTCTTATGCAAGTCGCTGACTACGCACCAGTCCGGCACTCGACCCTTCCTCCTACGGACCGCCTTCGCAGACGGTTAGCCCATACGCTCCTCGCTATTCCATTCTCAGTCACGCACACGGGCACGATCAGCGTGATGGCGGTCGACTCAGGTCCGTTTCTAGCGGATCTCTTACCATGGCTTTGAACGTCGAGGAGGTGAGTTTGCTTTGGTTATCACGTACCCAACAGATCAAACCCAATGCCTGTCATTACACTAGGATGATCTACACCAAGCTCCTCTTGCACCGCCAGACACCAGCCACCTCCTCTGCCTGCGGGAGCATACACTGCTACGCTCAGCTCCACACCCTTCGGAACGAGATGGGCGACGATGTCCGAGAAGGATGGGAGACTCCTCAGGAGAAGGAAACACAAGAGGTGTGGGGGTTTGGACCGGAGCCATCGCAGGTGAGTATCCCCGCCGCAATCTATGTCTTCGTAATTCCTGGTGCTAATGTAGGTCTCATAGTGTACCACTTTGCAGCCCGATCACTAGAGGCTCATCGGCCGAACCACTGAGGTCGACTTGAACTCCCGCAACTGCCTGAACATCATGATTCATCATCCACGTCAATTTCTCTTGCCGCTACTGTCCCGCCACCCCTTCTAGGTTGACACGTCACAAACTTACGGTGTCGAGGCGCACCGTGCGTGCGCAGGTCAGGGTCGTGTGGGGCATGCCCTTCCGTCAGCCAGGCATGACCGTGGTGCGCCTGAATGGCGTCGAGACCGTGTACTATGTTCTACAATATCAGACAGTACGCCTACGTGCAGAGTTTCACCAAGGGCTTATGAACTGATTGATAGCCACAGCGCTAGTTGTGACTTCCTATGGACGGGACACACATCCGGGCATCTTCCGTTGCCATCTGCCCCTCCCCGACACTCTACTTAGCTAGTGCATTGCAGGGGTTCAGTCAACCCGCGGGGGTCAGGGGTAGGGGTACACGAGGGTAGGGGTAGGGGTTGCCATATCCAGTACACCCGTACCCGCCAGTTACCCCTTGTGGAAAGCGGCGCGGCGAGCCACCGGGGACTCACCACCAGCTCAGATTTGGATCTGGGGTTCTTGCTCAATATGGCAAGCCAAGCCTGGGCTCGCTAGAATAAAATATACATTTCCCAAAACAAGCATGCTTTCGTAAGCACAAGAAACTATCAGCAACTGTAGTCAGCCCGAAGCCCCCTCCCACTCCGAGTCTCCCATCTCCCAGACCCACCTACCCACCATGTCTGGACACCGCGTCAGTAACAGGCCGAAGGTCCCTACAGAGAAGCGAAGAGCAGCTGAGTCACCACCGAGAAGTGAAAAGACATACAAGAAACCACGCACCGATGATACTGATACTCAGCCGAGCACAAGTGGCAGTAGCCGCAAGGCTATCACAGGCCCAAGGGCCTCGACAGCGAGTGCAGGTGCCTCGACAGCGAGTACAAAGGCTTCAAGAGCAAGCGTCAAGGCCTCGACAGCAAACGCGAAGCCCTCGACGGCGAGTGCGAAGGCCTCGACAGTGAACCCGAAGGCCTCGACGGTGAACCCGAAGGCCTTGACAGTGAACCCGAAGCCCTCGACAGTGAACCGCAAGCCCTCGACCGCGAACCCAAAGCCATCAAGGCAGTGCTCCGTCGAGATTGAGGAAGTCGAGGATGTTGACGACGTGATCTCACGGACTCGGAAAGGAAGCAAGTCGAAAGTAATAGAGTTGTCGAGCTCCGAAGACGAAGAGGATGACCCCACCGAGCCGACTGACTCGGAGAATGGCGAGGACCTTGAGGAGCTAACAGCCGAGGAAGAACTCGGTGAGCGATATCAAGGTGATGCTATGGACGTACTCACAGTGGATACACAGCACAGATGCAGAAGAAATGGACATCACCGACGTACGCGTTCTTCAAACCCGATCCGTTGATAGAGTATGTCCACGGCCGCCGCTCGCATGTCTTCCACTGCGCAAACACTGCATGTAAGAAAGGGGTCAGGCGGTACCTTGATGGCAACGATGCGAGGTCAACGAGCAACTTACGAAAGCATGTGAAAGCTTGCTGGTCACTTGAAGCCTTGGAGGCCGCCGATCGTACAGGTTTGGCATCAAAGGCGAAAGTATGTATAGAGAAGTACAGGCGGACGCAAGACATCACACTGGCATTCGGAGGAGCATCGAAGGGGAAGACAACCTTCTCAACTCGTCAGCACACTCCAACTGAGACAAGGTAGGGTAGCACTTACTGTGTACGAGCAATGCGCTGATCCGAGTTTGGACTCGCCAAGGGCGGAGATCGTTCGATGGGTTTCGGAAAGCATGCGGCCGTTCAATATTGTCAACGACCGCGGGTTCCAATGCCTGATGAAGACAGGGCGACCCGAGTATAAGATCCCATCGCCAACTACTGTTGGGCGCAATGTTCGTAAGGTCTTCTTACGGGCGCGTGAACGCGTTGCACACTTGTTACAGGTGAGACGTCGTCAGTGATCTGTTGTCTCGGGGCCATAGAATCGAATCAACTTACCAGAACTACGACGGTGACCTGAACTTCGCAACCGATGCATGGACGTCGCCGAATCAAAAGGCCATGGTTGCATTTACTGTACACTTTGAGTATCATCGCGCGCCCATGCGACTCGTCCTCGATGTTGTCGAGGTCCCCGTGTCCCATAGTGGGCTGAACCTTGCGACAGCGTTCGCAGAGATGATCGAGGAGCTGAAACTCAATACCAAGGTCAGTAGATTGGAAATCAAAGCATACTATGCACTTACATTGGCTGGTAGATACTCGGAGTGACCTGCGACAACGCGACATCGAATGATGTGATGATTGAAGAGATGGAGAAGATGATCATGGGCTTTCCGGGGCGTCGGGCACGCAGCCGATGCTTTTGCCACATCGTAAATCTGGTGGCGAAGAGTTTGCTTCGTCAGTTTGAGCCACCCAAGCCAAGGAAAAAGAAGAAAAATGAAGATGGCACTGACGAGTATGACGAGAGTGCGGATGATGATCCCGAGCTGTCGGATTACGACCGAGAGCTTCAAGAATTGATGGAAGATCTCGATTTTGACGAGACCGAGGAGATCGAGGACGGGCAGGGCGACGACATCGATGGCCTGTGGGACGCGCGTGAGGATCTCAGCACGGAGAAGAGGTCGTCGCTCGAGGAAGAGGTTCGGCCAGTGAAGATGATGCTCGTGAAGGTGAGCATCAATCACATCCACAGGAGAAGAAACTTACCATGGGTCTGGCTCGGTAGCTGCGCAAGATCTCTGTCTCCATCCACCGCTCGCCGACGCTCCTGTTGCCGAGTTGGATGTTAGGGCTCGTGGGCTCGGAACCCTAGATTCAGGGGCCGGGCTGCCTCGTGAACCTACAGTTGGTGGTCGCGACGCGACCAGAGGGGGAAAGGGTGTCTTGAGGTCGTGAGCAGGGCGAGGAGCGCCTGCTGGTGTCGTTAGCAGGGCGACGAGCCGTGCTATAAGGGAGCGCAAGGAGGTCCTTGGTTGCCAGCGACGAGCTGGGCCAAGAGGTGAGTCCTAGACGGGCTGTTGGGCCAGGTCGAGGAGGGGTCCAAGGCGAAGGCGACGAGCCTAAGCCGAGGGGAGTTCCTAGGCGGGGCGACGAGCCTAGCCGAGGACAGGGGAACTAACTCGGACGGCGCGAAGAGTTCGCACTCGGACAAGGTGGTAGTTCAGGTAGAAGAGTAGATTACTTCCCAAAATGGAAGTCAGGTGGCTAGGTACATTGAGATAAGATGAGATGTACACTATCAGTTCATAATCTAATCTAATGGACAGATAATGGGTTATCTATCCGTAACAGAGCCCCCCATTATGAAGTGTATAGTGTGGGTATGAATGATGAGGTGAGGGCTCAGAAGAAGTAGATGTGGACATAGAGTGGAAAGGAGAAGGAGCATAGAAAGGAAAATTTTTTGGGCAGTAAAACTGCATCTAGAAGGCTCCGCCATGCAGAGACTGAGCTGTGCCGCATGTATCGCATCCCGAGCGGTCATCCTCGCAGGCATCCCGGTTGCACCACAGTCGCCATGCAGAGGATGCGCTGTCCTGCGTGTACCGCGTCCCAAGCTATCATCCTCGCAGAAGGCATGGATATGCCTAGGGCCAGGGTAGGCTAGGCTCAGTGGACCTCCCTATCCTCCCCTACCCCCTGCCCCCCAATCCCGAGTCGGAGCGATCCAGTGGGGAGGTTTGGCTCGAGATTCCGTAGAGCGGAGGGGATGGTAATTGGTAAGGGCAGAATAGTAGTGAGGGTGGGTGGGCTGGGCTTTATCTGCCTCTATTGTGTAGGCATTCCTCGTCGTAGGCGTCTGACACTCGTATTGCCTCCTCTATTTGCCACCGTGCATGCACAAGTGCAGCTAGTGCAGCTGGTGACTTGTCGTAGACAACACGTTCCTGGGCTTCCCTATGCGCACGATAGAGTGGGCTGAAGCTGATTGGCTCGTAGCGTGCAGGGGCAGAACTCAATGAGGGCAGACTACGAGGAGTGCGGACGTTCCACACGTCCTCATTGTCGAAAGCCGAGGGAGATGGTGCCGAGTTTGGTGGGACATGACGGTCGAGATCAAGGGGCACCGAGTCTTCATCAAGAGCAGCCGCATGCACAGAACGTGCGAGTGGAGAGCAGGGTCGAATGGTTCGACCGCTGCCTTCAGGAGTGGATGAGTTCGAGAAGGGTGAAATGGACGATAGTGAGGTGTCAACACACAACGTGCCGGAAGTAGTCAGCGCGGCTCGCACCGACGAGTTGGAATCCTCGCAGCGATCATGCGTCGACGCGGACGAGTCGAGTGAGGATGTATGTACACCGAACGAAGGCGGGTGCATGGGTGTGTCGGAAGAGGAGGCGCCGCGCGAAGGCAATGATGCATAGTGTGAGGGTTGCGACGTGGGCGAAGACGCAGACGTGCTGGATAAAGGCGAGTGCCTGGGACGAGAAGGCGCAAACGTGCCGGACGAAGGCAGGCGCGCAGACAAGTCGAGCACGGGAGTGGGAGCAAGGCAGGAGGAAGTGTTCGTGCTTGTGATTGAGCTCGATGGGACACCACAGTCGTGATTGAGGAACGCCGAGTCGACGCCGAGAGCAGGCTCGTGCACGGGACGTGGGAGTGTACTCGGAGAGCAGGGTCGAAGAAGTCGACCGCTGCACTCGAAAACCTGGGGCGGAGGTGGAGCCGGATCGGACACTGATGGGCAGTAGATACTGGACGTGCGGACGTCACTCCGCACGGTCCAACTCTCCGAGTCATCAGATGGGTCGTCCGCCAGATTAGTTTTGCGAGCCTTGGAAATGCTCAGGCGTGAAGGCGGCAACGGGGACACAGGCGAGGATGCTTGTGTGCTGGACGAAGACGAGCGCGTGGAACGCAAGAGTTGCGACACGAGTGGATGGGCACCGGGCGGAGAAGTTGGTGTGTCGGTCGAGACACTTGTCTGAACTGCCGGCGTGACCTCAGTATCACGTCCTACGTGCCCCTGGGGTCGTCCGACCTTGCTCGTTGGGCTGGCTATTGTACCGGGCGCGCGGAGAGTCCACGCGGCCCAGTACTCGCTCAGCGAGACGTCCAAGCACGGGTCTTTCGGGGTCGCCGAGTGACCGGATCGCGAGGAGGATGGCGGAGGCGTGACGGACGAGGGCGCGCGGCGCGAGGGCTGTGACGCGAGCGGAACATCGCACAGTGGGAACGTGGACGGAGTGCAGGGAGGCAGCGGAGGCGCGGGCGAGGACACATGGAGAGTCATCTCGGCTCGTCCTTGCTGTCCGTCAACCTCCCAGCCTAGCACTCCTGTACGCGGCGGAGCGGCCTGGTCGTAAGCCCTGCGAGTGTGCAAGGCACTGCTAGTCAACACGGCCGGCGCAATCTCGGTATCACGCCCTTCCTGCAAGTATGGTCGTTCGGCTTCACTTGTCGGGCTAGCTGCTGTACCAGGCGCGCGGACGTTCCGCACTGTCCCGTACTCGCTCGGCGCGACGTCCTTGTTTGCCTTCGAGTGCGTCGGATCGACCGTCGAAGTGGCCTTGTGGGCGTGCAGTGCATGGCTCGTTTGAGCCGCTCCGTCTTTGTCCCACGCGTCGCCCGTGCGAAGGGTCTCGCCGCCTGCATGTGTCGACGCAGGCGTGTCGAGCGAAGGCGAACGCGCCGGACGCGGATGCGGGGAGATGGGCGGCGATCTGGCTTTGCGAACCGATGGCGGAGGAGGGGTCGAAGGGGCGTGGTGAGTTAGAGTACTCACTGAGGTGGTGTCTGTTCGCTCCTCGTTTCGATCCCTCTCCCCTGTCTCTTTCTTGCCTGACTGCCCCCCACACACTAGTTCATGCCTGCTCGTGTCGGTATGGTTTGAGGTTTCTTCCTCAAGCTTCAGTGCACGCGTCGGCGTCCATGCGTCGGAATCTTGCAACCTGCAGGCTCGAGCTTGCTCACCTGGGCCGGCGGCGGGGTCGCTACCGGGCGCGCGGACGTTCCACGCGGCCCTGTACTCGCCCTGTAGGCTCTCTTTAGGTAGCTCAGGTTCGTCTTCGCGCGCTTCTGCGCGCCTCGGCGTGACTTGTGAGACGGTCTCGTTAGCGTGCAACGCGCTGTCCGTTTGCGTGGCTGACGTAGCCTCGACTTTGCTCCTGGGGTGCTCAGCTTCCCAGGTTGGGCTGGTTGTCGTACTAGGCACGCGGCGGATCCACGCGGCCCAGTATTCGCTCAGCGGGGACGCGGACGTATCAGGAGCGGGCGATGGTTCAGCGACAGTGGAGTCGCTACCAGGTGCGCGGTGGTTCCGCACAGCCTCGTGCTCGTCTCGCGGACTTTCCGTGTGATAGGCTCCGAGGGCGAATGGGTGACCTGAGTGCGTAGGTGGTGCTGTAGATGTGGGTGGGGACGCAGACATGTCAGACGAGGACGGAGATCGAGTGATCCCGACTCCCCTACCCCCCTGTCTGCATCCGCACTTGTTTTGCTTGGTGGCCCCCCACTTGCGAGTCCGTGCTGGCTCGCTTTTGCGCTAGCTGGGGCTTCTCCGGCCCGCTTGAGCAAGTGCGCCGACTCGCTGGACTCGTCGTCGCGCGGTGGGCGGGCGGGCTGTTGATCGACTTCGCGTGTGGCGGCGACGAGGGTGGGGAGGTTACCGGGCGCGCGGACGTTCCACACGGCCCGGTATTCCCCTTGCAGGTCATCGGCGCAATCGGTCTTGGCGACTGTCGAGCGTCCGGGAAGCGAGTGTGGCGGTGAGGCACCAGGAGAGGGCGAGAGGCGCGGAATCGAGTCGGGCGCATGTGAACGCACATTGCGCGAGAACGCAGGTTCGTCGAGTGAGGATGGCGAGGGAGGCGTGTGTGCGTCAAGTGACGGTGGAAGAGCGGAAAGGGCCGGGCGAGCGCAGCGCGGAGACGCAGGCTCGTCGAGCGGTGACAGACGAACGGACGGGGGTTCACGAGTGAGGTGCACGATTGCAGACTCGTTGAACGAGGGCGTGCGGCTCGAAGGCGGGTGCTGGTCGACGGGGGTACTTGCCGGAATCGATCCAGCTCGTCCTTCCCTTCGTTTGTCCAGTAGGTCGTCCTTGCGAGAGGATACGAGGGAAGTCGAGGTGCTGTGGTCTTCGATGCTCGCTGTTGTCTTGACGGCGGTGTCCGAGGCTGAAGGGTCGTTACTGGGCGCGCGGACTTTCCACACGGCCCAGTACTCCTTCAGGAGGTCGTCCGGGTGAGGCGTCTCGTGGATGGTTGAACGGTCGATGGTCGAGGTGGGCGCCGAGTAGTCTGAGCTCGAGACGGGTGAGTCGAGGCGAGGTCGAGGCGAGGTCGTAGTTGTGTCGGACCGACGTGCAGACCCACCGGTCTGGCACACGGGCGCGAGTGGGAGAGGGCGTAACGAGGCCTTGGACGCATCGAGCGAGTCGGGGAACGTGGCACGGGAGCTGAGAGGAGAGGAATCGGGAGAGGGATGCGGATGGACGGTGGAACTCACCGGAGTCGACTCGACTCGTTCCTCCCTTCGTTTGTCTTCCCTGCCTAGCGAGCCCTCGCTTGGCTGCCCCCACTCCAGCGTTCAGGACTGTCCGCTGTAGGGCTGCGCTGAGTGTTTCCCCCGTATGGCTCGGCGCGAGTGTGCTTGGCTTGCCCAACAGGCGTGCAGGTGGGTGGCGAGCCGTCCGTCCGCGCCACTGTCGGGACTTCCTTGCGGGGCTCTGATACGCGCGTGGGCTTGACTCGCTCCTCTTCGTACGTCGAGCTGGCTGCTGCGCCAGGCGCGCGGAGAGTCCACACGGTCTGGTACTTGCTCAGCAAGTCGTCCGTGCCGAAGGTCTCGGAGGTCGTCGAGTGGCGGAGGCGCGGGGGAGACGACGGGGTCCCGGAGGATGGCGCGGACGAGAGTGTGTAGCTCGAGGCGGAGGACGGAGGCGCGAGCGAGGCGGGGAGCGTAGAACGCAGATGATGAGAGGAGGAGGATGGTGGTGGCGAGACCGTGGGCGTGTCGAGCGAGGGCAGGGACATGGCGCGTGGACGAGGACGAGGAGGGACGGAAGGTGGGTGCTGACCGCCGGAGGTACTCACCTGAGTCGCTCTGACTCGCCCCTCCCGTCGGCTGTCCTGTCTACCCGGCGAGCTCGAGCTCGTCTGCCCCCCACTCCCTGGCTCATCGCTACTCGTCTTGGCGCCTGGATGGACGGCCTCCGCGTGAGTACTGAGGCGCACTAGCGAGGTTAGTTCGGCTTCGTTGAGCGTCGAACTCGCGACCGTGCTGACGGAAGGGTTTGAGGCTGCAGAGGAGCCACCGGACGCGCGGCAGTTCCGCGTGGTCCGATACTCGTCTTGCAGGTTGCCCTTGAGAGTGGTATCGACGGAGTCCGGGTGTGGAGTGCGCGTCGAGAGCGTAGGCGTGTCGAGCGAGCGGGAAGACGCGGCGCGAGAGTTGCTGCAGGGAGTCGAACACAAATCGAGAGGCGATTCGGTTCGTTTCCCTTCGAGTGCCGGGCTTGCAGCTATGTTCACCGCGGGGCTCGAAGCAGTGATGATGCCTTTGGACGAGCGGACGTTCCACACGGTCCAAGGATCATCCTGCGAGCGGCCGGCGAGGGCGATACTGGATGAGGTCGGGTGACCAGAGCGCGAGAGCGTGTCGGATGGCGGCGGACAGACGGAAGTGGGTGAATGTGGTTGGTCCGAAAGCGCGAGCAAGTAGAGTGACGGCGGATGGATGGAAGCGGGCGAGTGAGAAAGGGGTGCGTCGAGTACAGATGGGAGCGCGGAATGCGAGCGTAGAGGGATGGACGGAGAGAGCGGAGGGACGGAGGCACTTGCCAGAGTCGACTCAGTCGTTGCGTCCGGCGAGGCTTTCTCGAGTCTTAGCGTATGCGTCGGAGTGGCTTGCTCGTTTTCGCTTGTGGAACTGGCTGCTGTACCAGGCGCGCGGACGTTCCACACGGCCTGGTACTTGTCCAGTAGGTCGTCCACGGGCAGGACCTTGGAGGTCGCAGAGTGGTCGAGTCGCGAGAGAGACGGCGGGGTACCGGCAGATGACACGGGCGAGGGTGAGCCTGAGCATGCAGTGCTCGGATGCGGAGAGGACGACGGGAGCGCGTCAAACAACGGCGGAATGACGGAAGGGACCGGACGAGCGCAACGCGAAGGCGCGGGCTCGTTGATTGTAGTCCATCCGACTCGTCCCTCGACTTCCCTGCTCCGGCTCAGCGGCCCCCCACTCTTTAGTTCGTAGCTGATCGCAGTAGGGATGCGAGGAGCGTGTACTCCGTAAAGCTCGGCGCGTGCGCGCTGGATTAGCCCGGCAGACGAGCCAGTGGGTCGTAAGTCGTCCGTCCGCGCTGCTGAGGGCACTTCCTTGCGGGACTTTGATGCACGCGTGGGCGGGACAGCTTCGCCATCACGGAATGGCTCGACCTCGAGTGACGGGACGGAGACGGCAGGGTGGGTACCAAGCGCGCGGACGTTCCACACGGCTTGGTACTTGTCTTGCCGACCGTCCGTGTGAGCGGTACTGCTAGAGGTCGAGAGAGCGTGCTGTGAGAGCGTAGACGCGGATGAGGGGACATGGCCAGTAGGCGTAGCCGGGCTTGGAGTGATCGGCGAGGCGAGGCCACCGCGCGTGAAGGGTGCTGGCGGACGTGCGAGCGAGTAGGCGCGAGTCTGAGAGGCCGTGGATGCGTTGGACGAGGACGGGGGCGCGTAACGCGTGTGTAGAGGAGCAGAGGGAGAAGGTAGAGGGATAGACCGGCTTACCAGAGTCTCCGCGACTCGACTATCCCCTCTGCCTCGCTCAATCTCCGTCCGAGTCGTACCGCGTGGACTCTTGGATGGTCCTTCGCGGCTGCTCGTCCTCGCGAGTGATCGGCGCGCAGCCTCTATGCCCATCTCGAACAACTCTAGCAAAGTCAGCTCGGCGGACTTGCGGGCGGACGGCGCGCGGGCGTTAGTCTGCGAGTCTTGCGGGGCCTTGTCTGTGCTCGCCCTCGCGCGCGTAGGGGCGGCCTGTTCATAGGACTTGCAGACGCGTCGCACGTCGATCGTCCGCGCAGTGGGCGGGGCTTCCTGTCGAAGCCGTGGCGTAGGCGTAGACGCGTTGAGCTTGCCGTTGTGCAGAGATTGGACGGGTCGTTGCTCGACCTCTGGCCTTGGGCCGTCGACGGCGGGACAGCCACTTGTACCGAGCGAGCGAAGAGTTCGCACGGCTCGGTACTCATGTTGCAGGTTGCCCGCGGGAGGCGTATGGATAGAGGTCGAGAGGTCGAGCCGGGAGGGCGCAGGCGCGTAGAGCGAGTGTGAGGGCACCAGGTCGAAGGATGGGTTGCCGAGGAGAGGGATGGACGGGGTGTCCTTCCCATACCTTTGTGCGAACGCCGCCCGTTCAGCCGCAGCCGTCTCCCTGGCGTGATGCGCACGGACGAGAGCCGCACTTTCCTCGCGCGACGGAAAGCCGGAGATGGAAGGCGGTGACGGATGGGCGGCGAATGCAGGAGGGAGCAGCGGAAGGGCGGCGGCGGATGGACGAGGGTGGAGCGAGGAGGCAGGTGCGTCGAATGAGGGCGTGCGGGCGGAAGGTGGACGCGGAGAGGGCGAAGTAGAGGGCGCATAGCGCGTTGAAGAGGGAGAGGGCGATGGTGGTAGATGGACGGTGGTACTCACCGGAGTCGGCCTGACTCCTAATCCCTGTCCATCGACCTCTCTGCTCGTCTCTTCGCGGTGACTCGTCCGCGCGATCGTCCGTGCATCCCTTGGGTGCCTGGTCGGGCACGTCGACGCGTCTAGCGGGGCTGTCTTGCAGGCGCGGGACGCGCCGTTCGTCTGCAAGTCCTGCGTGGCTGCTCTCGCGCGCGTCGGGACGGCATGACCGTCGGGCTTGCAGGCGTGCTGCGCTCCGCTCGTCCGTGCCGAGGGCGGAACCTCCTGTCGGGACCTTGGCGCGTGGGACTCGCTATCGCGCAGAGGTCGGGCGTGTGGTTGCACGACCTCGGGCCTTGAGCTGACGATGGCTGGGCGACCACTGGTATCGAGCGAGCGGACGTTCCACTCGGCTCGATATTCGTCTTGAGGGTCGCTCGCGTGAGAGGGTCGGCGGATAGCGGTAGAGCCAAGGCGCGAGATGGAGGGTTGGGCGTGGAGAGAGGGCGCGGGCGTGATAGATGGAAGCGGAGAGGACGGAGCCGGAGGCGCATGGCACGCAGAAGAGGGAGAGGGCAGTGGAGGGAGATGAGCGGCAGTACTCACAGGAGTCGGCTTGACTCTTCTTGCCTCTCTGTCGACCTCCCACCTCGTCCCTCCGCGGTAGCTTGTGCTTGAACGGGCCGGGGCGTCCTCCGGGCATCCTAACGCGCGGATCGACGCGTCTTGCGAGTCGATTCTCCGGGCGAGCGACGCGTCGGTTGACCGCGGGCCGTGGGCTTCGTGTGCGCTCGGCCTTGCTCGCGTTGGGACGACCTGGTCGTAGGGCTTGCAGGTGAGCTGCTCGTCGGTCGTCCGCGCCGAGGATGGGGCCTCTTGCCTGGGCCTTGGCGTAAGTATTGGCGCGTCGGTCTTGCCGTCGCGCGGAGGATGGGCGTGCGGTCGTCCGACCTCTGGCCTTGAGCCGTCCGCGGCGGGGCAGCCATTTGTACCGAGCGCGTGAATACTTCGCGCGGCTCGATACTCATCTTGCGGGCTGTCCGCGAGAGTGGGTCGGAGGGTAGCGGGGAGTTGAAGCGCGAGATGGAAGGAGGAGCGAGGTCGACGCGTTGAGCGAGCGACTCAGCGCGCGACGCGTCTGGGCGCTCCGCGGGGATGGAACTCCCACGGGTCTCCGAACGGGCTCGGACCGCGCAGCAGGAGATCCTGGGCCGCAGGTGGCGAGAGGGAGAGGTTGAGAGCCTCGAGGCGCGATCACCGAGGCGTAGGGTTGGGCGCTGTAGGCGCGCGAGCTGTGAGTTGGCGCGGGGCCCGAATTGGTGATAGTGCTCGCCATTCGGAGCAGGCCAGCCAGCTGGGAGAAGGCATTAGGATAGAAAGTGGTAGATAGAGTACTCGAGAATGGATTTCGACTTTGAAGGAATTCCGAGAGAACCTAGAGGGACCAAGGGTGTTCACAGGGCAGTGGACCGGTCCCCTGAATGTCCACCAATGTTAGGGCTCGTGGGCTCGGAACCCTAGATTCAGGGGCCGGGCTGCCTCGTGAACCTACAGTTGGTGGTCGCGACGCGACCAGAGGGGGAAAGGGTGTCTTGAGGTCGTGAGCAGGGCGAGGAGCGCCTGCTGGTGTCGTTAGCAGGGCGACGAGCCGTGCTATAAGGGAGCGCAAGGAGGTCCTTGGTTGCCAGCGACGAGCTGGGCCAAGAGGTGAGTCCTAGACGGGCTGTTGGGCCAGGTCGAGGAGGGGTCCAAGGCGAAGGCGACGAGCCTAAGCCGAGGGGAGTTCCTAGGCGGGGCGACGAGCCTAGCCGAGGACAGGGGAACTAACTCGGACGGCGCGAAGAGTTCGCACTCGGACAAGGTGGTAGTTCAGGTAGAAGAGTAGATTACTTCCCAAAATGGAAGTCAGGTGGCTAGGTACATTGAGATAAGATGAGATGTACACTATCAGTTCATAATCTAATCTAATGGACAGATAATGGGTTATCTATCCGTAACATTGGAGGAAGGCCATAGAAGAGCTGGAGATGGAGTTTCGAAAGCTCCCGCGCGACGTCCGCACTCGGTGGAACTCCACGTTCCGAATGCTGGTCGTCGCGCTTGAGTATCGCGAGGCGATAGTGAAGATGACGGCGACACAGGCGAATGGCCTACGTCGGTGGGAGCCGAACGAGAGGGAGTGGGAGATTGCGACGCAACTCCGTGACGTCCTCGTGGTAAGTCACTCTGTCACTTTGTGGGTCCACAGTTCACTTACCATTCTCGTTCAATCGCCCACGTTCCCTACGACCTCTTCGACTTGCACCTCTCGCTGGCGCCGCTCTACATCTGCTTCGCCATCCACGCACACTCGCATCGCCCTCCGTGTACGCTCGCATCGCCGTCCGCCACGCTCCTATCGGCCTCCGTGTACGCCCCCACCGCCCTTTCACGAATGCCCGCGTTGCTTAATGGGCACAACATCCCGCCCTACGCTGGCACTCGATCCTTCGCCCACTCTGCTCGCACCCTGGTCAAACGCGCACGCCACGTCGATACGTGACTGCGCCTGCTTGCTCAACATGAATGTGTGTGCTGCACGCCATCTTGAACACCGTTCGGTATGTGTCTACTACACTCACCACGCCCATCCGCCGCCCGAACGACTCTGCTCACGCCTCACCTTGTAGGTCGTCGCTCGCTGTGTTTGTCGTGTCCCCGGTACACTGCACAATACGGACGCCACATCGTCGGTTCATCGCGCGCGACACCTGCCCCTGCGGCTTGAATGCGCTGTCCGTCGCCCGCACCTTCTCACCCCGACAATCTCACACACGCGCAACGTCCTTCCTCGCCCACTATGCCTCCCACGTCATCGCTGCATCACTCACGACACCCGGCTGTCTCGCTGGACTGCCCCTTCCTTGGCCCTGCTCTCCCTTCTCTCGCGCGCCCCTTCTCTGCTACACAACATCGGCCACGTGCCACGTCATTCGTTGCACACTACGCCCGCCATGTCACGGATTCATCGCGCGCATCACCCGGCCTTGCGTCTCGCTCGCCTGGTCGTATCTCCCGGCGCCGCGTCACCTTTCGTATCGCCCGCAACACCTGCTCGTTTGTTCACGTGCCTGCTCATTCCCTATCCACCCAACGACTCTCATTCCTCGCCCGTTTGTTGTCCCACCCGCCTGTTCTCTTGCGTGCCCGTGCACACTCTCGCATGCCCGCCCATTTGCTCACCCGTCGGCGCCGCCTGCCACGCCTTCAATCGACCTGCTGGGCTACTACAGGTCTTCTACCATGCCACTCAATTCTTCTCGCGCGAAGGCGAGGAGGCGCCGGATCTCACCGATGTGATCCCATCTATGGACTACATCGACCATCGACTCGCGACCGACGCGATCAACACGAGCCTCGACCCTGCCATCCGTGTTGCCATTGGCATGGCGAAACGTACCATCAATCGATATTACGACAAGAGTGACGAGTCGGCCGCATATCGCATTGCTATGGGTACGTCTGCGTCTCTGTTCCTCTTCACATTTCCTTGGTTTGTTGACTGCGTCTTACAAAGTTCTCGACCCCCGATACAAGTTCAAGTATTTCCAAGACAACGACTGGCCCGACGAATGGATTTCCGAGGCCCACTCGCTGCTACGGCAGACGTATGATGACGAGTGGGCCGGGCGAGTGCCAGTGCTAGTCCAGCATGAAAGTGCCGAGCAGCCCAAGGTACGTTGACATCAGTACTAGGAGCTTCGCGATTGCATTGATGCTCCCCTATTCAGCAGATTGCTGGGCCATCGAAGATGCAAAATATGTTCGACATTGCCCGTGCTAATCGCCAGGAGCCGAGTGAGCTGATCGGGCATGAGCTGGAACATTACCTCAGCAGTGGCCCTGCCCGGAAGGTCAAAATGTACTCAAGTGGTGGACCTCGGAGGAGACGCAAAAGAACTACCCGAACCTGTCGCGCATGGCAGTATGTTATCTAACGATCCCGCGTGAGTGATTCGATCCATATGATCAACTCGAACTTCGCTGACTGGTGCTATTGCAGCCACCTCTGTTGCAGTCGAACGACTGTTCAGCAAAGGCCGAATCATTCTGTCTCACCTGCGAAATGGCCTTTCGGCGGCTTCCATTCGCGCGCTGCTATGCCTCAATAATTGGAGTCTCCAGGGCTTTGTCGAGGACGAAGATATTGTGGCTGTGACTATCGAAGATCCTTCGCACGATGAAGACGAGGATCCATCAGAGGTATGGGGAGAGCAACATGATGAATGAGAGGAGTAGTACGAGAGCTTGCCTAGTAGTTGATGAATGTACATGTTAGTAGATTGTCCTGGTGTATTGAATGATGGATGTGATCGAATGGCCCTGTACCCGCGATGTACCCTGTACCCGCGATGAACCCGCGGGACCCGCCGTCAACCCGGACCCGCGATGCGGGTCACTGACCCTCGCGGGTACGGGTACGGGTAGGCGCCCGGGCACCCGGGGGTTTACCCCTGCAATTCACTATACTTAGCCAACACGCGCGTACTCATTGTGCCGTATCCCCACACCATCGACTCAAATCCACTCAGACCCCGCGTCCTAGCCCTGATCTCGCTCCGCCCACTTCCTCGTTCAGCAAGACCAAACCCGAGCGAGGAGTCCGTTTTGAAGATCGCGCCACACTCTTATCGGGTGTGCAGGCGCGGACGGAGGAGGAGGCAGCAGGGCGGAAGGTAGTGCCGAGGGGCGGAGCGGAATGCAAAGATGACCTTAGTAATGCCAAGAGCCAGTGCGTCTCGTTCGCTCTTATGTCGCTTGTCTTTGCTGATTGATGCCTTCGCCAGTTCGTCGTCTGCACAAGGGATGCGTGCTGTTGTGCCGCAAGAGGCGAGGATATTCCGTGGTTGTGTGAGGCGAGGGCCGTGCCGCGATCGGTGCTTACTTTTCCATCTGTTGCTCATCTCCGTCTGGCGCATACTGGGTAATACAGATCCGGTTTTCAGCTCAGGCATGGTGTGCTCGTCCTCGCCCACTTTCAATGACCCGGTTCAACAACCTCACGTTTGTGGCAAGCATACACGGCCTTTTCCCCTGCTGCTATGTGATAGAAGCTAGGTTTGTGGGGCAGGATACTACGAGCCCGTCCGATGGGACTAATATCAGCTGTCTTCCTCCACAGCTATGTAATGCTCAGTCTGCCAAGACCCGGCTGCAGGGCCCACACACTCCTTAGTCCCGCTATTACATGCGATTACACTCCAGTACCGTGCACTGTGCACTGTGGTTCCGTTTCTGCTGGACATCTTCCTGATTATCTTTGAAAGTGGTCCGGACGCACCTGTTCTACCGTTGCTTACGCATTGCAATTGTAAATGCGATGACAGTGATGGAGGCCAGCCCTCCTCCTCGAAGTGGTCCTCTTAGGACCGCTTCGATCGTCGAGGTGAGTCATATTCAATTGTCGTGTATCCGTGATATCTGGCTCGATGCTTTTCCTACTGTGCTAGGACATGTCCACGACACTAGTAAGTCGACAGAGACTCATCCTCGGTGTCCACTGGCCGCGACCTACAGCGAGACTGAGCCTTTCTCACGGAAGCCTTGCTACACAACGAACCCTATTCACACACCAGCCGGAACCATGATGTCGGGTGTTGCGGTCGAGTCGGTAACTGCGACCGCACTCGCGATGGTTGCGGGTGTGGCAAGCATGGTTCCCGTTGCTGCATCCCCGGGCGGGCTGAGTAGGTGGTGTGGTCGGCCTCGTGATCATTGGCATCCCCATCGTCTCTTGGATGAGAGTCGGAGTTGCTACTTCTATGCTGCATCAGGAGAGCTGCTGTGGCCAGCGTGTTCACGCAGATGCGCACGGCGCATTGTCTGTCACTGGGTCATTGTATGGACCTTCACTCGTGTTATATTCCTGTGCCAGTATGGTGTCATGTTATTGTACTGTCCAAGTGTATGCTGTATCCCATGTATGATATTAGTCGTCTTGAATGTACTCTGAGCGAGGATATTAAGGCCTTACATATACCTGTCGTGCATATAACAATCATTATGAACATACGTATACTTGCTGGGGAGAGGGCCATAGCTGGCAGTACGATCCCTTTGGTAGGATACATGTCAATTTATGAACAACTTCATGCTGCCCGCATCAGAAGTCATGCTTGGCAAGACTGCTAGTATATTGTCTATGCATAGAGTACTGACATATCTTCCACATTTTGCACTTCAGAGTAGCCTGCTAATTTATTAGGTTGTTGTAATATGAGGATCATAGCTTGCAATCATGAGCAACAGACATTATGGATCTGTTTCTTACTTGGTAAATTGCCAAGTTGCTTATCAATATGATCTGAATACTAATGAGCAGTGTTACTGGTTTGTATTGATAGTAACATAGAGCAAATAGCTTGGGAATGTTGCAAAGAAGTAAGGAGAGCCTCTAGATCAACTAGAACTCAAGGAAGGGGAATCTGGGGGGTTGACTACAGTAACCACCACTCAGTTGGGACTTGCTGTCAGTGCTGTTGTACAAGTATTAGCCCTTGATCAGAGAAATTCTGATACCAAAGGATGTCTTTCAGTAGATTGTTAACAGTACTTCCCCAAGTCCAAACCAATCAACAGTGGAGGATGGAACCAATATACAGAGGAGAAGTATACCAGTAAGGAATTCTGAAAAAGGCCTGTCAAGAATTGATGTGTTATACAAGGAATACAACCAAAGAATGTGCAGTTTGCTCTCACCATAAGTGAACAATTACCACACACTGACCAGTAGTACAAAGCCATACTAAGGTATGTTACTGGATTGGAGCTCAGCTCCTGAGTCAATAGTAATGGGCTCATGTAGTACAATGTGAAGCAATGTATCACCATAGTAAGTGCCATCAAGACTGATAGAGTCATGGGCAGGATTGATCACTGATGAATTGAAGGTACACTGGCATAAGAGTACAGAAGCAAGTGGTAGATGAGATAAATGTTTGGACTTGCTCATAGGGATGCTCCTTTTGTGCATTTATGCACAGCCTTTTAGCTACATAAAATACTTCATAGAATCCTACAAAATAGTAGAAGACTCAGTACACCACTTTCCAAGGCCATTCAAGATGCACAATAAGCTCACAGGCTCATTGTAAGGCAAGGGTAGATGTGCCAATATTCTCACTGATCATCAAGGATGTGCTCTGTGATTCATGACACACCACTTGCATGTTGTCCTGAAACACTAGCACAGCCTTATGAACACTCAGAAATAGTGTACAGCTTGACAAGTCACTCATAGATTGCCTGCCAGCTGGGATAATATATCAATAGATAACATAGTCTGAGCTAATAGAACCCCAGTAATATCTTTCAAAGCATCTGGTCACAAGGGGTCTAAGGAGAGCACTAGAAACATAGTAATAGTCCAGTCAGAACATACACCAATAGGTGCCACAAAGAATAACAATGTGGGAACAAAAGATCACTGAAATCTGGTCAGAAAGCATTGTGAACCCCAAATGAAGTCCATTAAAAGGATCTACAATAAAGATAACAAAGCCCAGGAGTGATAACAATTCCTGCTGCCTACCCTATTCAAAGACCATATCTATGGAGTTTCTTGTAGAAAAAGGGTTTTCAATGCCTTGTCCCTAACAACAGACTGCATACTAAGACTTGCACATGGGCCTTTCCTGGGTATTCTAGTAATGCCTACTATCAATGGTCATGCTCTCTGATCATAAGTCCAAGGATTTCTATGTCTTCAGACATACTGATAATCACCAGTGTCATTTTCTGGCTGACTGTTCATTATTTTGTGTGCACATACAATGTATGGTACTATATTTGGATTAGACACTATATTTTTCATGTTGACATTCCTTGGGCATGGCAGATACCACCCAGGATCAACTGCCAAATGGTGTACTGGTAGGCACACTGCCACATATTTCCAATGCTGTTCAAATATCACACATGTTCACACCTGGGTCTAAAGTGTTATATTTCCACTTTCCATATAACATGAAAGGACCCAACATGAACACCCATGAAATCTCCTGTATCTGCTGAGTGCGAGGATGGTCAGCTTGATGCTCACTCACTGAACCTCGTCGCGCTCATACCTTTTCTCCTAGACCTGCCATCCGTAGATCGTGATGGCGTCTCCATCAACTCAGCGAGCCGTAGGTACGCTAGGTAGACGCCATACCTGGAGAGAGTTTGGGATGCTAACCGCAGACCATTTTTAGCGAGGACACTCCCAGCCATCTCAGAATTGCCAGACTCGAAACTGTGCGTCCTCCTCAGACAATCCCGGAACTCTGGTGCATCCAGACAACTCCTGAATGGTCCTATCGAACGGAGTGGATGTACGCACTGCGCACTTCATGACGACGCACACCGACCTCAAGTGATACATGCTCAAACGGCGCCGACTGGTATCCTCACGATGATACTGATGCGCCCGACCTTGATAGGTACAGAGCGCGTGCTGTGCAATAACCCCAGGTCTGGCACGCAATAATATCTGTCACAGGCCATGGACACTGAGGAACGTCGATCCGCGGTTGGCTTCGCTCCTACGTCTCCCGTCGGCTTTTTTCCCCCCCTTTGCGGCAGTCCAAGCTGCAACTTTCTCCCGCTCTCTCGTGCCACCCCGGTCGGAGCCCCTTAGGCTTCTATGGCGCCGCTATCTAGTGGTCAGATATGTACTCATTGTACTTGACCTTGATTGACCTGCTCTTGTCGAATTTGAACATGTCCAATACAATCAAATACCGATACCCTCGAGCCCAAATCGTCAATGTATAGTACACACGGTCATCGTAGAGTGAATAGAGATGGTTTCCATACCGGATCAGGCTCCATAGGGGTGTAGTTTCCAATTTACTGACTCCCTGGGTTTTCGGTGTATTTCTGAACAATCCATTCATCGGCACTGGATTCCTCATCGCTCTGTATATCGGCGCCCGGCCCCTCGTCACCCTGTTTATTGGCACTGCTCTGACCGAAGTTAATGAGATTGTCGGCACTTGATCACATGACTTGTGTGAGTGGGGCATCGGGGGAAGGGGGGAGATGTCAAGTGAACGGCACATCAGTCGGGATTTGGGGTCATAATGGATAGAAGACAACCGACGGCAGGCTGGAGATCGGACATCTTCGCACTTGCACCCTACGAGTACGCGACGTGGATTTATGAGCGGAGGCGCAGTCCTGAGCGGAGGAGTGTTGGCGGTGGGGCCAGAAGTAGCGAGGGAGCCTCGAGAATGCAGCGAGGCCACATATATGAGTACTTGGGAAGAGCTGTTGCCGAGCCGCACGGTGACTGCCGCGACCAGGGCCTTCCATGCCATGGCCACAGTCCGATCCATGCCCCTAACCCTAGCTGTGTTCTTCGAGGTGCGCTCGATTTGGATAGCCAGCTGCAGCCTTTGATCAGCCTCCTCCAAGTCAGCGTCGCTCATTCCTCTTCATTGAATCATCCATTGGCCTCGAGTTATATAACATCTGGAGATTCAACTCTACATCAATGCCGACTGCCCCGCGTCACTCGACTAGGCCGCGTACCTGCAGTTGTTGCCTTGGGTAGCCATCGCGTACCTCGATCATAGATCTGTGTGGTGCAGTTTGTCGAGGTCAGCCTATCCGGGCCAATTGCGCTACACCCCGCTTGCGTTCACTGGATTGCCTCTGTGCGCTGTAGATTGTCTTCCCACGAACATAATCCATCTTTGCGACACTAGTGCAGCTGCACTATTCCCGTCCTACAACACGAGGCTTCGGAACCACGGCTCACCGCCCTTGCAGATAAGTACTCGCCGAATGAATCCTCGTCACGCTCCGGAGATCCACCAGTTGCTCATCGCTGATGCCGTGCCATGTGCCGTGCGGTATGCGACATCTATCAAGGCATACACTATATGCGGAATTAGCGATTATACGTGCGTCCGGTGCCTCTCGTCAACGCGAAGCGTACCGTACATTCACTTTCTTTTGGCATATTCGTGGATGCTGCCTACACGCAAGGGCCGGAGGGCGTCCTCGACCTCCTGCTTGATAGGGACGTCATCGTGGTGGGACCACCGGGGTCCCCGATATGCGGCTGCCACACGTCCGGTATGTGCTCCTCGAGGAGGAAGGGATACAGTCACCCGCCCGCCGCAGATCGTCAGCAGGGTCGAGCTGCTGGAACAAGTAAGGTGTCAGTGCAACCCAAGGGGGAAGCCGGTGGACACGCACTTGGAGGCACCGAAGAGCTTGTGAACCATCTCCTCGCTGTACTGGCCGTTGCTGGCCTTGGACTGGACGTGCTGTTTGCCGAGCATGCGCAAAAGGTTGCTCGCGGCGATGTCTCTGCCCGGGCCTGTCCCGCTCTCGAAGAGCTCCTTGATTCGGAGGTGCGGTGTGGGTTTTGGCTGGTCGGGGTTGTGGAACCCGCGTGTCAGCTGCTGTCGTATCGATGAATGTGTGAAGGGGACGTACTGCATAGTAGGGACACGTCGTGCTCTACGCAGTTGTGCGCGCTGGGGTCGCTGAGATCGTCCCGTAGTTGCGGTCCAGCGTGTTCGCAGCGTGGTGCGGGACAAAGAAACAGAAGGTCGGCGAGAAGTTGAACATCTCCCGGCATTTGGTGTTGAGTCCGGGGAAGGTGATGTTGCACCCGTTCCGAGGGATGATGCCTGGCCGCGCCGAAGCTCTGCAATGGCCGTTTACATATAGTAGGATACACACCGTGGCTCGCCATGGCATTCAGCATCGGGCAGCAGCTCCGGCTGTCCGTGTCTTTCGGAGGATGAACCATGGCCAGAGCCCACCCTCGCCCGGCCTTCTGGTACCACACGGTCTGTTGTGCAGAGTGCGAGGTCCCAGATGAGGAGGCGGATGGGGAGGATGACGTTCACGATGCCGTAGATGAGGCCGACACCCAATCGTGTTGCTGCTACCGCTGCAAATGAGGGTGTCATGGCGTTAGATAGTGAACAACGTGGGGGCGGGGTAGACGCGGGCGGGATAGACAATGAGGAGAGGACTTATGCATGCCCGGGTGTCGCAGGCATCCGACGGGGAAGCTGTCCGTGAAAGCCGGGACGCATACCGCAGAGCAGAAGCTGTCTGGACGGTGGGCGGCTGGATCGGGGTATGGTACCTGCGTATGGCAGTGCACTTGTCCGTTCTTGTCTGTTGCTGGCATGGATGTCTGAATGTCCAGAGCCGCACTCGGATCGGGCGGAGTAGCGTCTTGGGATGCTGTGATCCGCCTGCTGTCAAGTGCCGAAGGTCCTGTGCTTGACACGAACGTAAATAGGTAGCAACACATGAGAACAGCTAACTCACGTCCACAAACTCCGCAACTGCTCTGAATCGTCTCAGGCAAAGTTGAACGTGTCACGGTCGGACCCGGGCCACAGCTAGATCAAGACGTGGAATCGCCTACGAGCCATCGATGGGTGCTATTGCCTTCCACCCCTGTCCGTTTGTGCCGCTCGCGCCACGCCATGTTCATTTTGACTCTCGGTGTGCTGAAGAACGGCTGCTCACGAGCTCGCGCAGGCTCCATGTCCCGAGCCTCACAGGGACGTCATCCGAGTCAGTGAGTTATTCCTGGTGCTGTTGTGGTCCTGGAGCCGGTCCCGTCCCTGGTTTTGATGTGCATAGCCAATGAATTTCACTGGAGAGGAGGCACTGTGAAACCCGTCTAGGTCCGGACAAGTTTGGAGAGCGATCGTCGAGGCTCTGGGAAGGTTCAGGGAAGCGTCATGGAGTGCTGCGATGCGGTGATGCGGAAAACTGATGTGACGGTATACTAGAGGCACTTGTGTCAGCGCAAAAATGTCAGAAGATAGAGATTCTCGGCCAGAACCAAGGGCGTAGTCAGAGTTTTGAGTAGTAGACGTCGCGGCCTATTAGCCGGTGGTGGCTCACACAGCACCTCGGAGCGTCTACACCTATATTTATATCTCCCATAACGCAGTACTCGCGTGTTGAATAACAACTGACCTTCGGTGAATGCACCGTCTCACAGGCCTATTGAAAGGCTGTGAGTTGATGACTCCCTGGCGCAGCCTACGTCTCTGGGACAGACTATTACTTATACAGATAGACGATCCGCCGTGGTTTGTTTGTTTGTTTGCTTGTTTGTTCCATTTAATGTCACTGAGGGCAAAGCCCTATGTAGACAGTACTTATACTACTCTCGGCGTGTCTCGTCTAGTCCGTGGTCGCTGAGCATTGCCGTTCGCCGGAGCGTAGGGCAGGTATAGTAGAGTGTACAGTTTAGTGAGATGTGAATGCGTCAAATGGGATGGATTCTTCCTCTCCCCCACTCAAAGAGGTCTTCTTTAGGGTCTGCCTAGGGGAGACTAATGGATTCTGGGTGTGCGGGTTCTCGGTTCGCTGTGTGTCGAGCACTGTTCATCGTCGCCGCACCTCTTTGCTCGGTCTCTCGTCTTCTCTCCTTTCATCTCCAGGTCTCCGTAGGCGGCCGCGAAGCGGCCGGTGTTGTGTATATATCGGAAGAGGGGTCGCATAGTACTCGCTGAGCTGAGAAGGTCCTTGATCGAGCGAGCGGCCGGGCCTGCGTCGCGCGCGAGCTGGTCGCGTTGTTCATTGAAGGCTGGACACTCCATCAGGTAGTGATCCACCGTCTCGCGAGTGGTCCTGCAAGACGGGCATATGGTGTTACGGATGCGGCGGACAGGGTGAAGTCCGCGTACCTACATATATATTCTTCACTGTACAATAACCGCGACCCCCATCTCTTTCTTCCTTGTCCCGTCTAGCAGTAATACTTTGTCGTATCATGTGTACATCTAGGCGCGCGTCTCCGCTGAAGGCGCGCGCCATACGAAATAGACGCACAACGTCTTAGCATCCTACATCCTCGTCCGAGTGCGATTTCGCCGCGCCGTACGAACTAGGATCAAGTCCCTCCAACGTCGGGCTCCTCGCCCTTCGTCCTCGACGCGAGCTCCTCGCTGCGCTGTCCCTCTGAGTCGTCTCCTCGTCGACTCCGCCGTCGAGCTCCTCGCCGACTGCCAGCGCGCTCCTCGCGCAACGACCTCAACGCGGGCTCCTCGCCTCGTTCACGCCTTCAGCAGGCTCCTCGCCCCGTCACGACCTTTACGACCTTCACGTCCTCAAGTCCGCGGTCTCCTAACGACCCACGTCCTCGAGTTCACGGCCTAGCCCGGCCCCCTCGCGAGAGCGCGAAACCGCTAACTCTCACATTGGTGGACACTCAGGGAGCCGGTCCACTAGTACATGAACTCGCCTCCTCCATTCTCCCTTCATGTCGACCCGAACGCCTGCCGCCGGTACTTCATTCGTCGGCGACGCCAAGCGACCTCTCCGGTCTGCCTCGGTCGTCCCGTCCGGTTCGACTACCCCTTTCACTCCGGTCTCCGCTCCTAGCCCTGGGGGCTCTCTCGGATTCTACG
Organism: Fomitopsis serialis; assembly: GCF_022376445.1. Classification (NCBI taxonomy): domain Eukaryota; kingdom Fungi; phylum Basidiomycota; class Agaricomycetes; order Polyporales; family Fomitopsidaceae; genus Fomitopsis; species Fomitopsis serialis. The sequence goes on along the minus strand of NW_025955371.1, from coordinate 5,560 downwards.
GAGCAATTAACCCTGCGCAACCTCCCGCTGGTCCGCCCGCGCCATCGCCCCACTCGCCTGTCGATGTTTGGACTAGCGATTTTAGCCGCTTTCCATCCTCGCAGCCCAGCGGTGCGAATACTGCTACCCTCCCTAGACCTTTCACGGGCGACCTACCCGAAGGATTGGGGGTCGGTGGATCCAATCCCACGCCTTACACTGTTCCTCACGCGTCGCCCCGCAAGGATGGTAGTTCCAACACCGTGCTCCCAGACGGTTGGACCTTCCGTAAAGTGGTTCCATCCCCTATGCCGTCTGGCGTACAAATGCCCGTGCCAGGACGTCCACAACCGTCCTTCCTTGATGGATTGAACCCGCAGGCCTCTTCTACGCCCGGTCGTCCGGCCGCGATGCGGTCGGAGAGTGTCACCTCAACCTCCTCCTCCTCTTCATCGGAGATGCGTCAAGCCGCAAAAATGCCATCGACAAGATTCATTTGCGAGACCTCCTCGACAAGGACGGGAAATTCAAGGCTCACCTCCGCCGACCGGACGAGGCCCAGCGCATCTACCTTGAACTCAACTCTCCCGACGTTCAAGGTCGATACCGTCCGCTCTTCGAAGAATGCAATGCTCTAGTCTGCAAAGACGTGGACCCGGACGACATTGTCGACTCGAAGAACCTTGACGACAAGGACGGCCGATTCTACCTCGCAGGGAAGCAACACGACCGAGTAGAGTACGTTACTGAAGGCATGGAGAGCTTAGTCGCGGCGATGCTGCGTTTGGAGGGCGAGAATCAGTTCTGGAAGGTGGATCACGCGGAGTCCCTTACCAAAGCTCTGTCTGGCGCGTCCTCTAGAGGTATGATCTCGGACGCCTATCGCACTGTTCAATACCGCGTGGCCAAAGTGTCGACGCTCATTCATCAACGTCTCGCACTACACGGCGGATACACATACCCTAGATCCGTCAGATCTACCGCCTCCGACTTCAGCAACGACCTGGCTACCTCCGTCACGAAGAGAGCCATGGTCGATAAATGGCTGAGGCAACCCGATATATTCCCTAATCTTACCCCTGAGTACCAAGCAGTGGTACAACACCGTTTGAGTGACTCGCGGGAAAACGAGGATCCGGCCTCCCTCGCGCAAGTCCCTCCGGAGCTGCGGTTTAAGATTCTTCCCGGTTCGCTCCTCACTAGCGCCGTCATCCTCAATGCTTCCATGACACAAGACTACGACGTGACGGGAGCCGGTTCGCTTGCTTCGCCGGAGCGAGTTGAACAAGAATTGACTCACGGAGTATCCCAATCCACCGCCGAGCCGTCTGTTCCTCCTAAGAGGATCACTCGAGTTCGATTACCGCCTCCGACCGTCGACACTCGTCCCCGCTACACGCAAAGGTCAAGCTACGGGAACCCCACGTTCGAACTACAGCCTCCAGGCGAAACGACTCGGCGCGTCCAGTTCCAGGAACCTCCGTCGATCAGCCAAACTGGTCTACCGGACATAAGCGCATCCCTCGCCTTCCCGACTCAACCGTTTTCAGCCCCGACTTCCAAGGAAGAGCGGCGATCGTCCGGTCCTCACCCCCGTGGCCATTCTCGCGCCTTGCCCGACTCGTCCGCTGCTCAAGCCGTACGTGACGCGGTGTACCCGAACGGAGTGCCGCCGTCAGTAGCTCAACCGTCCCAAGCTAATCCCTCAGCGTCCACGAACGCTGGCATCTATCAAGGATACAGAGACCTTCCTCCTCATCTCGCTCAACCTAACGTCGCTCCGCAAGCCTTCAAAGGGCCGAACGGTGATCACTACTACGTTTACCAACCCAACTCTGCCGGTTATGCGACGTACGGAGGGAACCGCCCTCCTACGTCTCATCTTCTGAATCCTACCCCATCTCCGCAAGGCCCCGGGAGTCCTGGTCCTCCCTCCAATCATTCGCCTAGCTACCCCGGAGATGCGAACCCGGGCGGTGGCCCGCCATTCGGAGGACCTCCGGGCGGTGGTGGTGACGGCGGTGGCGGTGGTGGCGGCGGTGGTGGTAGCGGTGGCGGTGGCGGCGGTCCCGAGTACGACCCGTACGGTGGAGGCCCCCCCGGTGGAGGTCCCCCTCCTGACGGAGGCTATTCCTACGGGTTTCTCCCTGGCAACCAGCCCACTATCATCATACACCATACTCCTGCTCCTCGCGAGCTAGGCGTGCGCCTCGACCAGAAGATTTCGCGCGACTCCATCCCGGAGTGGGACGGTCGGCTCCCTACTATCCTAGTTTATCTCCATAAGATGAACAACCTTGCCAACAAGAATGAATACGTTGCTCGGGACCTAGGAGCCGCTGCTCCCGACCGCTTTACGGGCCGAGCTGAGAGCTGGTGGCAGATGCTCGGCTTGCAACATCAACAACTTTATTCTTCTAGTTGGTGGGCTCTGTACCAGGGCATCAAGATTCAATTCTTTACTCACAAGTTCCTCATGGCGCTACGAACTCACTACGATGGTCAACGATTCCGCCAGGAGGGACACGAAAAGGAGTCTCCTCTTAGTTTCATTGACTGGCGCATCCTCTATCATTGACATCTCACTCGCGTGGAAGAAACTCCCGAAGACGAAATTGCCGCCATCATGCAGAATACGCCGCCAACTTGGTCGACAGTCCTATCCATCGATTCAATCTTTACTATAGCTGCCTTGATGGCCAAGGTCGCCGACAAGACGGACGAGCTCATAGCCTTCGCCGGCTTGGGTCTGGCTCGCTCGTCGCAATATGAGCAAGTCCTCCGACTCCCGACATCTAAGCCCGACCTGCGCTTTACGAGCAAAACCAAACGCGCGCATGCTGCGGACAGCATTGGAGGAGGATTTGAGTTTGACGACGAAAGCGACCCCTCCGAGAGCCCGGCGACTTCGAGTGGGATCGGCGAGGGCGATGTTGCCGCCCCGCTAACCCAATCTCGAGACGTCGCAACCGCTGCATCTCAAGGACAATCTTCTAAGTCTATTCGAGGTGCAGGGCGTAAACCGCCTCGAGGTGGCCACCAATTCAAACGCGATGACTCCGTCAAAAGCAAGTGACCTCCTCCCGGAGACTGCAGGGTGTGCGGTAGTCCGTACCACTGGGACCGAGACTGTCCGCACTGGAACGAATACGACATTGGACGTAACACTTTCCTCATCGGAGCTGAGTATGATTGCGACAAACAAGAGAACGAAGACTACGAGCAGGCTTTCGTAGCGTACATCTGTAGTAGTCTGAACAATACCAAACTTTCGAGCGCGTTATGGACGGATATCCGTCAGGCTGAAGGACTTTACTTGAAAGTTAACGCTGTCTCCCGACCTTCGACACGCTCCGTGACCATCGAAGAAGAAGCCAAGACTCTGTCCCAGGCTACCGAAGTCCTCCCGCTTGACCCACATTATTTAGTGTGTCTAACCCGTTCGGAACGGTAGACCCGGAGTGAGATTTGCCCGTTTGGAACGTTGACCCGGAGGCCGGCCGGAGCAGCCCCAGGGTCCGGCCGGAACGTTTGCAACGGTGCCATTGCAATGCTCCGGCTGGAGGGCATGGCCGGCTGGTCATCCACCATCTCCAGCGTTGCGGCCGGCCTCCCCTGGAACCTTCCCAAGACGTTGCAACGGTCCGGCCGGAGGGCATATGGGCCGGTCATCCTCTTTCCAACAGTCCGGCCGGAGCAGGCAGATTTCTGAGCTAAACGGAGCGGCCGGGCAGTTTACATTGCAAATGCTCCGGCCGGTCAGTAAATACAATAAACATGGTACCATTAGCAACGGCCCGGCCAGAGTTCCTGCCAGAGCAATGTACACATTGCAACGGTCTGGCCGGAGCACATGGAATCAATTCCCAGCAATGCAAATGGTCCGGCCGGTCAGTCAATACACCACTGCAAATGGTCCGGCCGGCCAGTAGAAATGTCAGTGTCAATGGTCCGGCCGGCCGGATTTTTTCACCTTTTTCCGGCCGAAAATACAATGTCTCGGGCCGGGGGTACAGCCAAAACTCGGCCAAAGCAGCCAGCCATTTTGTCGGCCGAGCTTTTGCTTTGCCGACCGGGCACAGATTTCCCCGGGCCGAGATTGTTCAGATTGTCTCGGCCGAAGATTTTCAGATTGTCTCGGGCCGAAAGATTTTTGGCCGAAGCTTGGTGGTGAAAGTGGCCAGACATTTCACCTGCCAATGGTTTGCTTCACCAATGGGCAAAGCATTGTCTCGGGCCGAAAAGTTGACAATTTTCTCGGGCCGAAGATTTGAGTACTGCCTCGGGCCGAAGAGTTGGGCATTTTCTCGGGCCGAAGATTTGGCCGAAGCTCGGTGAAAACAGCCGGGCTGTCAGATTGCCATATAAGGAAATTTTGTATTGACTGGTAGTACTTCATTGATAGACTATAGTATCAATTCCCTAGTGACCAAAGATGTCTAGTTAGGCCAGGATGTGCAAAACAAGATTTACTCACAGGCTTCTTTGCACAACAAGCTAATCAATTTCTGAAGCCAGTTTTCTTTTCCCACACTGTTTGACTATCTAGGATGTGTTGTTTCAATGCATAGAGTATATCCCCAACAGGAATAGTCTTATTCTTTGAAGCTGAATGCAGAACATGAGATAAGGGGCATACAGGTATGGTACCGTGCTGAACAATGTTAACTCCTGCAGCCAATGTACATTCAAAACAATGTTTCACCATCTAGAATAGTTCATTTCCTCACAAGGACTTAGTTCTCCAAAGGAATAGTCTTATTCACACAAGCTGAATGTGGTACAGAGTTAAGGGGATCATGCACTCCGGCCGGACCATCTCCTATGAGGATGAGGATTCGCCGGCCGGACTGTTACCAATGTAAATGTTTCTGTGGCAGGTGCAATGTGCATGCTGGTACAACATTTCAGTGTGACACCCAGACAGACAATAATCCAAAGTATGTCTCTCACAATATAATGCATATTCACCTTATCTTCATCCCCGAGTTCAGCTTCAAAGAATAAGACTATTCCTTTGGGAGACTTGCTTGTTGCATTGAAATGTGCTACTCTAGATTGTGGAACATTGTGGGGAAAGCATATTGGCTTCAGGAAGTAAACACAGTATGACATGTATACCCATACACCCTTGCCTTAACTCTGTACTACATTCAGCTTATGTGAATAAGACTGTTCCTTTGAAGATTCACTCCCTATGGGTAAATGAACCATCAGAGGTTGTGAAACAGTGTTTTGAATGTAGATTGTCTGCAGGAGTCAACATTGTTCAGCACGGTACCATACCTGTATGCCCCTTATCTGTTGTCCTGTATTCAGCTTCAAAGAATAAGACTATTCCTGTTGGGGATATTACGATCCCTGAGGTACGAAGGAATCGTTCTTATGACTGGAGAGAATGTAACGCTTAGCATGGAGCCCAATGTGGCAGGTTTTTCCCACAGTGCATGTGACTGTTTGTAGGCCAGATAAGCAGACATAAGTAACATTTACTATGCTATCATTACCTGAGTTTCAAATTTCAGACTCCCAGATGACGCGACTTGCACCAACACACCCAAACAAATGCAGTGGCTGACAA
>NW_025955370.1:0-34467 GCF_022376445.1 Fomitopsis serialis | reverse complement strand
CTCTCACCCCAACTCTGACTGCCCCTCTGCAAGGCATGGAATCCCACGAACTGCCCGAGGCGGGGATCCATGGCCATCAACCCGCTTTGTCCGATCCTAGGGCTGAGCTACCTGACGACTTGAACCAGACGACTGTGTCAACAGGGGCCGAACCGTACTTGTCTGTGCGCCCCGCGTTCAGAAGAGGGCCTTCCGACGAGACCATCGCTGCCTGTGACGTTCATAACAAAGAAGACGTGAAGTCAGGGGCGTATGCTGCCGCGGAATACGATCGTCCAGCAGATTCTGGCGCGGCGGGAAACGTGAATGAGGCTTATGCGTATCCGCCTATTCTTCATGAAGCTGTAGTTCCAACTCTCGAACCTCTCATTGAGAGTAAGAGGATGCGCATCTTGCGTATGGGTGCTTCGTTCTTCACACTGTTCCTTGCCGGATGGAAGTCAGTCCATCCCCTTTAAATTCATCCAGGCCAGGCTGATTGAGACGTTTTATCTGTTCTAGTGGAGGCTCCACTGGTGCTCTCATCCCCTACATCGAGAAGGCCTTCGCTATAACCTACGCACATGTCGCCATCTTGTTTGTCTGCACGTTCGTAGGTTACCTGGTTGCAGCCGCTGGAGCTGGAGCTATGGCGCGGAGAATTGGTTTCGGTTATGCGTTCTGTGTTTCCGCGATCGTTGAGTTGGCCGGGGTATGCTGTTGCGTCACGCTGCATCGTGGTCATGATGTAAGGGGCTAAGATTAATTCATTTGTTTAGAACATCATCAACAGCTCGCAGCAGAAGAGTTTTTCTGTGATGTTTTTGGCTTCTTCGTCGTAGGAACTGCTTTTGCGACCCAGGTCCTTTTAATTTGCATGATCGCGACGAACCCGAGCTCATAGCATGCGACAGCTTGGACTGTGTAACGCGTACTTCGCTACCCTGCCCAAACCACTTATGTGGACCGGCCTCTTGCACGGCATCTACGGCTTGGGCGCGTTTGCAAGTCCATTAGTTGCGACCGCTATGGCGAGTCGTGGTATCCCGGTAAGTTTCCTTCTCATTCATGTTTCTCGACTGACACCCGGCTGATTTCAGTACCACTTCTTCTACCTGACCAACGTTGGGATGAACATCCCCGTCCTGGCCTTAGCATGGCTTGCTTTCCACGACTTACATTCCCTTCCACAGCATCCCGCTGAAAATGGGTCAGAAAACGGCGAGAACATGACCAACTCTGCGATCAGTGGCGCTATTCTGAAGAGCCGTGCCGTATGGACGTTGTCCATGTTTCTTCTGTTCTACGTCGGGTACGTGTTGAGTGTCCCTCAGTGTCTTACCATGTTGATCGTGATCGCAGGGCCGAGGAGTCTATGTACGTTGCTGTTTTTCTTGCGGTGTGCTCGTGAAATGACGTATTGTGGTAGCGGTGGTTGGATTGTATCATACACGCTGGAAGTGAGAAAAGGCAGCCCGGAAGGAGCGTCCTGGGTGGCTTCGGCTTTCTATCTCGGTGAGACGGTTCTCGACTTTCGACTGTTGTAATCTGACTCGCATTTTTAATTGCACAGGTGTCGCGGTCGGCAGGATCGCGCTTCCCGCCCTTAACATACTCATGGGGGAGCGACTCGCGGTCTTCGTCTATCTACTGTGCGCCATCGGTTTGGAGTTCATGGCATGGTGGATTCCCTCCTTCGCATCCACAGCCGTGTGCACGGCTTTCGTTGGCCTTGCTATCTCCACGTTCTACACGGCTGCGATCATAGCTGGCGGGAAGCTGATCCCTCGCAGCATGCATGCGGACGCTTTTGCGCTTATAAGCTCCATCGGGCAGAGCGGCAGCGCGTTGTGGCCGCTGGTGGTCGGTGTCATGAGCACGAGGAGTGGTATTTGGGTGGTGGAGCCGACTGTGGTAGCGCTTCTGGGAGCGCAAGGTATTTGCTGGGCGTTGGTGCCTCGCGTAGCCAGGAGGACGGAATGAGTGATCATTTCCTGCGTAACGAAAGCCTACAAGCAGATATACAATAGACGGATCAGCACTCAACAACTCATAGATGCCCCATAAATGTGCGTTCGGTAGCTGTGCTTTCCAATAGATTCCCCAACGACCTGATCTACTCAGTCAATAATGCCCACCCAGGGATTGAAGTTGTAGTAAGAACATCCAGTCTGGTTCACTTGGAGACTACCGTAACCGCTCTTGATCGTGGTATTATCGCGCACGATCTCAATATACGGTATCTGAGAATCTTCGGTCGGAAAGGGCACGCTGCCTATGCTAGCACCAGCGGGAGCGTCCCAAGAGAATGAGTTCGACCCGATGTACAGCTGTACGCTGGCCTCGGAGCTCAGCAGTGCCAGCGCGAAGACCGCATCAACTGGGAATCCGTAATTGCGGGGTGGCGAACCAGTGCTGCATGTTGTGTCCTTTGGCCAGCCACGGTACCAGAAGATGACTTGATCATCCTGTTCATCATGATGTCTCAGACCATTGAGCGAAGATCAAGATTTTAACCCTACATACCGTCACGTTGGTGCGCCCGGACTTGTACCAGCTGATGAAGTACTGCGATACGTTCCTCCAGTAGGTATGGGGGAAACCGTCGACCTAATGAATAGATCATCATAACGTCAGTGAGACGGATGCACAAATGCGCACGTAGTTCGGGGCCAGGTCACCAAGATCGACGTTTGAGTTGATTTCTCCGATGTAGTGAGATTCGGCGTAGTCGTTCCAGCTACACCCAAGGTTGGTTTGAGGCTTATTTCCGATAAAAGGCAGAACTGGTGTGCTCACGTCACGATCTCAACGATATCCGGTTGACATCCTGGATCGCTTGCAGCCACCGGTAGTACCATAATGTATCGCTCAGCTCGACCCAGTCGGTTCGTTCGTTCCAAGATTCTTGAACTGCCAAGGAGACACAGCTTCACAAAGTTCAAGCCGATATATCATGTCAACAAGTGAAGTTTCCTTACACATGATGTAGGGGCCTGTACGGTCGGACTTCACTACCGCCTGATATGCGAGGTCCGTGGCAGTGGTGAGGTTGGCATCGACATCAGCGGGCCTTTCCCGCTGTCAATACGAACGATAGGGAGGGGTTAGCGAGGCTTACCAGGACCACCAATTGAAGAAGCCATCAATGGACGAGAACGTGGACATTAAGGAATCGCATCGCTCGGGTCGCGGTAGGTCGTGAACGCCGGTGCAAGAATAATTGTGATGCCGTCAGCAGCCAGAGTGGACTTGAAGTCGGACCAGAACGAGTCGCCATACGATTCACCGGAGTAGGTAGACACTAGAACGGCGTCGTTCCATGTATACATGGCTGAGCTGTTAGCATACTCTGGACGATGCTAACCATGTCGCTGCTCGCCCAAGAGTAGGACATGTCGAACGAAAAGAACAGCTTGAAGCCCTGGGCCTCAGCGACGCTAAAGGCGTCCACGAGACGGTCGACTTCATAGTCATTCTGAGCATGTTGAGGCTATAGGGCATCAGCATCTAGGAGGTATGCGAATACAATCCTTACCGAAGCCGTCAATCCCAATACCAGCGGCGGTGGTTATGTCACTCTGCCAATCGGATGCTGCATAGGAGTACGAGTTTTGTACCTAAGCATTCCATGCTAGCCTTGAGTCTAAGCTCGTAGAAATTGGCACAGTATACCGCCTTACCATGAAGTGAGCGAAACACTTGCGGCTTCCGTCACCTGAACCATGGCAGCACCCGCAATAGCAGAGCGAAATGTATCGCCATGGTGTAGGAGATCTGGGCTCACTCAGGACGGGGTGGTACGTACGGTCGCGAGGCCCCGACGAGGGTCTATACAGGCTTCACGAGAAGCGCTTCCTGGAATCTGGAAGACGTTGCATAAGCAACGTGAACAGGTGCTATGTATGGGATTAGAGCCCGTGGGCAGCTGGCAGACCCTCGGCAGTGAAAGTGGACATGCGGCCTGTACACCCATGGCAGATCATGGGCATGTCGCCCTGATGTTCATCGCGTTCCAACGTCAATCACGATTCAACATTAGATCTAGCCTCGGGCCCCGTACAACAATGTGACTTTGCCGCTGCTCAACGTGCTCAACCACGGTCATTCGGCCAACCTTATGTCGCGGCACTGGATACTGCGGCCGAGCGGTTATTGCACAAGTACGTATACTCACCGGTATAACGCTTGCAATCACGGCCAGCGTATAGGCTATACGCTGCCCCAGTAAAGTCCGAATATTTCTAGGCAACATAGCCTGTGTACTGTGTGAAGGTGAAACGTGCGTCGATACATGGGCCGAGCTGTGACATCAGACAGCGTGGACGTACATCGCTGGTGAGCATGCGTCGACATCAGCAGTTGCTGCAATGTTACATACATGATAGAAGTTCGCAATAATGACAATGTGGATCGCGCCGCTGCGACTCACGGGAGTGCGAACCTGGTAACTGGTTGATGCAGACTCCAGAGAGTAAGAACAATAATGATAAACCGTACATGGTTGGTATTACAATGAGACTTGCCTGACATTGCGAGCTCGCATGCCGATACCATCTTGTCCTCCTGCATGAAGAGCTGCTGTTATCTTCGTCTTGACACCGAGATCTGATGAATGTCGCATCCGAGAGCTCGAGACTATTGCATGATGTTCCAATATTGTTCCACCCCCAATTGAGGCTGGAGCGACCGGACCCACTCCTGCTCCAGAAGTCAGTGATAACGACGCTTTCCTGCAGATCTCTGAGTCTGGCAAGACCTGCAATGCACTGTGGATGTTACGATATTTCAACGGGAACACTTTTCCTTGACACGTCCACCATCGCTATGATACGGACGTCCGGCGTGAGGAAGCGCGTCGTGACAAACCAAGAGTTGGGACCGCCCGGACGTTCAGAACACCAAGCAACGGGCGGCGGTTCTCGGCTTCCGTGATACTCATACTGAGTGTCGCGCAGCAATATCAGAATTTGACTGGCCTCGATTGACGTTCCTGGAGGACACTGTGTTGGGGGATGAACGCCGCCTAGTACTATCGCTTACTCACCAGATGCACAGCAGAAATGTGACAACCCGATATGCGTTTGTTGGATAAACAGAGATGTCGATGACAACTGAGGCATTCGGTTGCACAACTGTCGCAGACTATTCACAGAAAGAATTGTACGGACGCACAGATGATGTATAGGTGAAAGGACAAAGGTAGATCTCCTCGTTGTATAGCCAAAAGGTCTGTGCACGGGCTTGCCCACGCGAGGGCAAGTCTCACTCTTAGCTTCAGACAACAGACTCCAAGGAACCCATCTGAAGCCAGATTACAAGCACGCCCGCAACAAGTGTGAACTTGCATTCGAGCAAAACAAGACATCAAGCAGGTCCCGCCAGCTGGCTGGGTGGCTGAGACGACTCAGGGATGAGTTAGAGTCAGTCGCGCAGCCGACGGGCGTCTTTGGAAGCCAACTGCCTGCTGACAAAGCGTGCCACTTGTGCCTTCACACCGCGCTCTCCTTGTCTACGTCTCCCTCGTTCTGCCACCGTCCTTTGTCGACGCCCGCAACGATCTTCCCGCTCCCCTGGCTTTCTTTCCATCTTTCTACATTCCGATTCCAACGTTAGTTTGCTGCTCTTCTCTCCGGCGCAGAACGTGAAGTCTGATCTCGTGTCTCGCAGTCTTTCAGTCATGTCCGCACCCGCACCCATCACGTCCATTCCTGAGCAGTCCGGCAACTCTCTCACCAACCCATCACGTCTGCGGTCCAGGAAGACTCGCATTGTTAGGCGGCGGGGCCGTGCCAAGTTCGATGAGAGCGACGAGGAGATCGAGCGGGAGGTGACTTCAGACGATGAATCCGATGACGACCACTCTTCTCTGGCATCGGCTTCAGAGTCTGAATCCCTATCAGAGGACGGCCATTTGAACGGACGCTCAGAGGTCGTCACTCCCAGTACGACCCAGAGCCCTCCTCCGCTCGATATTGACGGTCGTACGCCTCTTGCTGGGTCCAAGCGTACGTCCATAGCGGCCGATTCTGGCCCTTTTGTTGCGGCCACCGACTGGGCGGACATGGTCACCGCCGAGCATGCCAATGGCGCAGAGGAACTGCCTGTCATTGACTTCGCTGACCTCGACCGTCAGCGCATCGACCAGCACCTCATCTCGCCTCATCCCGCGCCGAAGAAACCTCGCAAACAAGCCAAGCGTGCGCAGGCCAACGCGCCCTCTGCTCCACCAACATCGCCTCCTATACGAGAGGTCCAGCCAGAAGAAGAACAGGCGCTGCCCAGCTCGGAGCATCCGCACGGAATCTGCTCCGCCTCGAGCTCGAGGACAAACTGCGCGTCAAGCATATCAACAGCGGCTTGAGACTGATCCATCGTTCGTGCCAAAGGTTGGCGAGTTCTGGGGGCACGATGACCGACTACTGGACAAGGATCTTCGGAGCTTGAGTGGATGGTGGAGGGGGCGCTGGCAGTCACGAGGCCGCGGCCGAGGTGCGCTCCAATGCGCGGCGGGAGAGGGCGGGGCGTATTCTTCGGGGTAGGTTTGATGCCGGAAGGGTCGAGGAGAGTGAGCCTGCCCTTGCAGAGGAGGTTCCTCCAGTCGAGAAAACGTGGAACCACGACGGCTATGAGGAGATGAAGCGTCGAGACGAGAAGCGCCGGGAGGTGCAGCGCTTGCAGGAACAGGAACAGGAACCACAGCAGCAACAGCAGCAGTCTCCGCAGGTGCGCTTTGGTCCGCAACGCGGGTTCGCCTTCCGCGGGAGAGGTGGTTTCTTCGGTGGCCGTGGTCGCGGAAGTTTTCGCGCGTGGCGGCAGCGGTAGCACTTCACCAGTGCACGCGGCGTCTAATATGCCTGCCGCAGATCGTATCTGGTTTGCAATGAAACCCGAGCGCATGTGGACAAGCAGCCACGAAGCTTTCCTTTACTTTGACACGGCTCTGAAGCCGCGTCCAGGTATGGGACCGGGCTATCGTGTCAGCTGCCAGGTAGCAAGGATCACGTCGTCAGGGCGCCGCCGAGGCCATACTATCGCAGTCAGGTTGGGTTCACCAGTCCCGTCAGTGTCTCACCGGAGGATGGAGAGAAAGTGACATTTGTCATTCGCCTACCACGCCGTGCAGGCAAGGAGAAGGCTATCGAGGAGCCTGCTCCTGCACCAACACCGGAGATCGTTGCCGAAGAACCAGCGACTACCATGGCAGAGCTCAGCATAGAGGAGGTATTCACAGTACGACCAAATCTAGTGCCCAACAGGAGGATCGACCTGTCAACATCGCAACCTCAGCCTTCTGCGAGCCACATCGACTCGGTGACAGCCGTATCGTCTACGACTATGGCGCCGCCTCCAGGTATTCCAGTCCCAATGCAGAGGTCATTGTCGAGTCCGAGAGTCACTTCATTACCCTCAGTATCCGCGTCAAGCGCCCCTCGCTCTGACCTGTTCGCCCTGCAGCCGCCGGTGGTGCGTCCGAGCAGCACGACCGAGTCCGCAAGTCAAGGAAACAGTGCTTCGCCGTGCATCGATATCAACGCAGTCGTCCTCCGTGCCCGCTGCACCTGTTCTCCAGGCCGAGCGACCCGCGCCGCCTGTTCTCCCGCCTTTGCAAACCAACTTCTCTCCGTGCCTCAGGCCTCCCCTCCCCCCTATGGTTCGCCTTACGCATACGCACCTGCTCTCCCCCAGGCGTCGGCCTCAACCAACACGGCATGCCATACGAGCTCGCGACTGGTCGTCCTGTCTACCTCCATCAGCCCACGCCCGCCGCCGCCGCCGCCGATGTTCACACCACGTCCGGTGATGTATACGCACACCCCGCATCCTTCCATGAGCGCCCCCTTCGTCCCCGGCCACATGCACCACCCTTCCCACTCCGTCGCATCGCCAGACCGTACGCGCAGTCACACACACCGCCCGTCAGTTTATTGACCCTTCGTCTGGTGTGCCTATCTTCACACCCGCGCGCCAGAGCAGCCGCATCGAGATCCGTGCGCCTGTGGACACGGCGGATGGAAAGAAGCACTCTTCGCGGCCTTCTGGGCTGCGTGTCTCGAGCTCTGAGTCAGTGGGGGCATCTCGGTTGAACGAGAGGCAGCCTCTGACTCGCGGCCAGAGTTCGCAGCGCCTAACGGCGACGCGCAGTCTGCGAACCCGTCTGTCTTGCCCCAGGGAGACCCTGCGCTAGCGATGGGCTACTACCCGCAGCAGTACTACTACCCCGACCCTTATGCCTATCCTGCGTACATGGACGTGTCTCCGCAGGTCATGCCCTATGAGATGTTCCCCTCGGACCACCGCGCTCACCATCAGCCCAGCCCCTATGATCTACTACTAGTCGCTCTACCTTGCACGCTCTACACGTCGCGTTCTCCTTTTCTCGTGTCCCTGTTCTTGTTCCCGGTTCTGCAAAGTGCTCTATCATGCTCGTGTCGTGCAAACTCCGCTCCGTACTCATACATCCATCGTCAGAGGTCTCTGTTCTCTCATGCCCGTAAATACTATTATACGGTCCAGGTAGTTGCTGCCATACCCTCTAGTACTCTCTACATGTTTGTTGCAGGCCATGGCCGGCAAGCCCCCTCATGACTTGACATTTATATTTTTGCCTTCTGATTGTTTCTGAACTTCTGCACCTGCTCTCTGCTACTGTTGGCTTTACATTCTTGTCGCATCCATGGCCAAAGGGTTCAATAGATGTCATTGACCGCTGAGAAGTCTAATAGGTAGGACGCAGGCACTGTTTGAGAATTCGATGGGGCCGCGAATTATGTAGTGGCAAATCGCGATGCAACTGAGAGTTTGACTGCAACAATAATGCGTTGCATACAGTCACGCACTGACAGCAAGCATCTCTTTCGCTAGCGGTGTCAATATTGTCGTAAATCTACTCGATTCGAGTACAACGGGCGTACAAGGCAGTACAAGACGTTCAATATTTGGTGAGCGCTTGTACCACCAACATCGCTCGTGGGCGCCTCCTTGAGCGACTCCCAGTCGTTCATCGACATCTTAAAGCTTGAAGTTCCGAACACACGTCGAACATCGCGTCTACGGTGACCAGCCTAACAAGGCCTCATCGTCTATTACTGTATGTCCTATCATCTGGCTCTGTTTGTCTTTGATTCACTCGGGGCAGTCGTCTTGCATCAGAATCAACTTGGTCCCGCCGTTCAACGTTCACCTCTGGTGCGACCTGACAGACCTACAGCAAGAAACTAACGAAGTTTCCGACGGCATAGAGCAGCCCTTCGATCTTTAAGGAGCGGTACACTCAGTGCCATCAATGTCTAACCAACCAACCGCGAGTAAAGAGGAGGATGAGATTGCACCTCCACAGCGACCGCCCTCCCCCCCTCCACACACCACCTTCGCTGCGAGAGGTCTCCATGTGAGCTACTACCAATCCTTTATATTTGAGACTCTGAAAGGCCCATTCACTTGCTTAGGCCCCCACATTCTCTGCATTTCGGCCTCGCGACATACGGATACAATCACCCCAGTCCATGAACCATGTCGCTTGGAGCTGTGATGGCAAGCGGCTAGGAGCAGTGGGGATAGACAAGGCCGTCCGCCTTTGGAACCCAGAGAAAAGCGTACGTCCGCAAGTTTGGGCATCTTGGTATCCAGGCGTTTGACGCGTCCTTGAAGGTCAGATGGAGCTTCGAGCGGCAACTATGTTCTCAGGAGGGTACCAAGACGAAGTCGATTACATAGCATGGAATCCCACACATCCCGACCTCTTCTGCGCTTCCGGGCAGAAAGACCGCAAAATCGTGTTCTTTGATACACGGCGTAGGTCATCTTTCGATCGGCTGTCACTTGCTGGCCTAACCTCTCCTGTAGAGAGTCGTTCCGTACAGTCTCTTCAATTGAGAGCCTTCCCGGTTCAGCTCAACTACTCTCCCGATGGAAAGACCGTGCTCTATACAACATCAGGGAAGCAGCTGTACGGGATGACTTGCAGCAAACAAGGTGAAGAAACGAAAGAGCAATGGCATCTGTGGGACAAGGATCCGGTATGTGACAAATGTTTTGAGGACTAGCTTTCCGGATCTCACCATATCTGCAGATTCCCGCTTCTACCGTGACATTCAACCACGCTGGAGATGGACTCATTCTGACCCATCAGTCAGAGGCAACGATCCGGATTCTGGATTATCCTTCCCTGTCAATCGTGCACGCGACGCCTGCTCACGTAGGAGGATGCGTCGCGGCTGCTCTGGATCCACGAGGCAGGTATGTACCTTGACATACTGGCTACCCAGGAACCACACAGCTCATCCACGTTGCAGATACCTTGCATCGGGTGGTCACGACTCCATCGTGAACCTCTTCGACCTGTCAGAGTGGATCTGCACGCGTACAATCACCGCATGCGAGTGAGTCGTTCTCCTCTGAGATAGCAATGTCGTACACTCACCGGGGCACCCCCTCGCAGTAACGCTATCAACGCACTCAGCTTCTCCCACGACGGAGAGTTCCTGGCAATCGCGAATGCAGGCTCGTACATTGACATCGTGAGTTCTCTCGGATGCACCGTCGAGTTTTCTCTGGCTGACCGCTCCCAGTGCGCTACGGAGACGGGTATACCGTTGCATCGAGTCCCCGCACTAGGATCCTCTCCCACTGTTGCTTGGCATCCGTCCAAGTACGTGATTGCATATTGCGGGCAAACCAAGATCAGGGAAGGTGGTCCTCCTCCATCCGCTTGGATCAGTCTTTTCGGCCCTGGAATGTAAAGAGCATCATCTCAGGCAGCTATATGCAAAGCGTTGTGGTGCTGGGAGTCCGACTACTTATACAATTGAACGGGCTACGTGCACTTGTGGAGGCATTTGGGAGGCATATAAACAGATGTATAACTCGTGCTTTAGCACGTAAACGAGCGACGGGCGTCCAGGCGCTCAACAATCGCGAGGCTATATTGTACAGTAGGTTTTCTAAGGACTCGAGCGGACACTGTTCGCCCTGTCTACCTGGAACAAAATTCCATCGTCGAGATTGAGAGCTCTGGCACAGCAGGGCAAAAGAAAGCAAGCAGAGAGGAAAACATCGACAGCAGAGACAAAACTAGAGAGAGAAAGCATAGGGAGAGTACTTCACAGTATAGCTATAGTGATTTGCACAATAACCGATGAGGAGAGAGGAGAGCATAGCATAGACACGTCAACGTAGAGAGCAAGCGTGGAAAGCGACGAAAGCGTATCGAACATAACTCACAACATAATGGTATCAACAAGAAACAGAGTTCAGCGAATCGAGAGCGTTCATTCGTCACAGGGCGAATGTGTAACCGAATCCGTTGTGCTGGCTTTGCGAGGGAGGGCGGACGACCACATCGGGGAGCGTCTCAGACTTCCGCAGCGCAGCGCGTTCTTTCGTGGTGTCTTTTCTTGCGAGCCTCAGGGGCTTCAAGCCCTTGCCTTTCGGGTTTGGGTCGGCGTTTTCGTCGTTGACGTGCTTGGATTTCTTCCCAATGCTCAGCGCGCGTATCTCTTTGATAGGTGAATTCACGTCCCTGTCCTGCAGGAGCGAGAGCGGGCGCAGGCCTGGGGGCGACCCTTGGTTACCATCGACAAATTCCTTAGCGATCTTGTGTGCCCTGCTCTTCGGCATGAGCGGTTTCACTGCGCGAGACGGCCATTGAGAGATAGACTTGGACGCAACTGCGGCGGGCTTCGGCGCTGGCGGCGAGTTCTCGTCTGACTTGATGTAGACGATACTCGAGCGGCGGCTAGATTTCGTACCGTTAGGGAGCTGAGGGACGGGCGGGGGAGGCTGGTAGGACGAGGGCCTCGAGCGTGTCTTGGACTCGTGCGGCGTACTCTCAGCCACGGGACCGGTCGTGGTATCGAAGTCGAACAGCGTAACGTCCGACGCCGCAGACGACGGCGGCGGCAGGCGCAGTTCCTGGTCTAGCGCAGTGATCAACGTCGCGAGGGAGTTACGAGCCGGGTTGACGTTGGCGGGGACATCCTCTGGAGAGGGAGGCGGCTGGCCAAATGTGCCAGTCGACACCGGGCGAGCCTTAGCCTTCTCTACAACAACAGGGGAAGTAGGCCGCAGGAGCTCCTCGCGTTCGTCGACCATGTTCAGGCCGGAAATCGCGTTTGTGAACATCTCACCGCCGTAAACGGTGTTCCTCCTACTGTCACTCCCCGTTGCAGCTGTGTAATGACGAACAGCACCCTCGATGGCCTGGTTCAACTCGTTGCGCCACATCGATAGGGTGTGCAGACCATCCTTGCCAAGGCTAAGGCTACATTTAAGTCAACCTTCTCAAGCATAAGCACATCACCGTATGGAAACGCACCTGGGAAGACTGAAGTGGTTCCTCTTGTGCGCAGAGATCTTCCTATCACGCTGCATAGTCTTCGCACGACGCGCCGGCGGAGTCGAGTGCAGCTCCGGCGAGGAGAATTCAGACGACAAGCCCCCAAGCTCAGAGGGTACAGCCTTGTGGCCCCTAGACGTCTTACCCAACTTCGTGTACTTGCTGCTTGTCCTGCTCGCGATCGACGCAGGTGAATCCCACGTCCACTCGCGCACCCTCACATCAGAACCGACCATCAGGCCGGGCACGAGGATCGGCAGGAGGCCCGCGGAGAGCGCGTCGATCTCGGCGACGTTGTCATCGTCCACAGGTCGGAAGGAGTAGTTGATCACGGACGACGAGTGCGACTGGGTCTTGCGGTGGGTCAACAGCTTCGCCTGACGCTCCCTGAGCTCCCGCATGGATGGGGGAGTCGGCGGCAGTGGCAAAGACGGCGGCGGGCTCATCGGGAAGTGAGTCTCGCGGGGGTCCTTGATCGAGGACACCGAGCGCGTTCGTAGGTGCTGAGACCCACGGGAGGCTTCCTTGGGCTCGGCCTCGACACCAGTAGCTGCACCGACGGGAGCGTCATCGAACGAGGCACGTCGATCCGGCGACGGGGGCAGAACCATTTTCGTTGCGAGAGTCGAGTAGTGCTTCTGCGCGATGAAGATCTGCGACTGCAAGTGCGCCTCAGCGGAAGCACCGGAGTAGTAAGACGATGCCTTCGATTCCTTGCGCGTGCGGTGCTGTCCGAACTCTGCATAGCTCTCCGACTGCGGCGTGGGCGGGATCGTAGGAGCATCCTCCTCATTCTGGATGGGGAGCGGCGGCGTGAGCATCGGCTCGGGCACGTCGTTGATCGGGAGCACAGACAGCTTGGGGACAGGCTGGAGGAGACCAACTGCACGCTGCAGTTTGTTCTTCCCGTCAGTCGCGTCGCCATTGGACACCCAGACGTCACCGCTGCGACGGCCTTCGACGACGGTCACGCTACCACTGCGCTTGTACTCGTGAGAGAACTTGAACGACGGCGCCAGGCTTGTGGGGGAAGGCGCACGGTTGGCAGCAGAAGGTGGCTCGCTGTATGTCTCGAAAAGACCGGACGGAATAGGCAGCGGCGATTTGCACAGAACATGCAGAGCGAGGAGAGGAGAAGACATCGTAACCGACAGAGCAAACAAGATAGACACAGCGGAGGACGCAATTGGAGAGGAGAAGTTAGTGATCAGCAGGTACGGGGTCGAAAACACCTGTCAGACAACGAGTTAGCAAGGTGATATCCAGAGATATATAACTTTGACTCACGAATGGCAACCAAATGGACGCCAGCCACGCGACAGTCCGGGGCACGTCGACGTCGACATCACCAGAAGAAGTAGAAGACATGCTTACTTGCATCTTCTCAGCATCGTACCCATATCCACCCAGAACAGGGGTCTCAGTCATGATAGGCGTGGAGCGAGCAGTCGTAGACGGGAGCAAGCCCACATCAGGGCCAGGTGTGCTGGGGGACGTGATCGGCGAGCTCGGACGGGTCGCAGGGAACGACCACGCCGAGAGAGTAGGCTGGTAAATCGACGGCTCTGTGAGCCAGGACGTCTGGGAGCCCATACGATCGCGTGGCTGGGAGCCCAGCTCGTGCGGGGTCTCAGGCGCCTGAACGGGTCTGGGTCGTTGACGAGACTGTCAAGAGAGTCGGGCGCATTGCGGTAAGGCGACGGGAGCGGGGGAACCGGGGGCACAGGCGAGTCGCGGCCGGTAAAAGGCGTGGCGGGGTTGAACCAGAAGGACGACTTCGGCGGGATGGAGGGATGAGACGCCGCACCCGCTGGGTTCTGCATGATACGCACGCTACCGTTCGACGGCCTCGCGGAGTGGTGAGTCGAGAATGAGAACGCGGAAACGGACTCGCGGTGGGAGCTCGCCCGGGACGTGATCCAGGAGCTACCGTCCTTCAGAGCGTCGATGTCTTCGGTCGCAAAGGAGGGCGGGGCTTCACCTCAACCTCCTGAGCCGGGGGCCAAGGGTCCCGGATATCGTTGAGCGTGGCGAGGTTGTGCCTGATCATGACGAAGGTGCCCATTAAACATCCGAAGGCAACTGTGCTGGCAACCGAGATAGTGGTTGAATATGCGAACAGTCCGATGAAGAACTCGGGACGTTCGTTGCAGCCAGCACTGCTGAGATCGCGGTGCCAGTAATGACGAGGAGGGCGGTCGGTGCCCAGATCATCCAGTGGCCCTTGCCAAGGGCCACAGAGCGACCCATACGGACGTGGACGAGCGTGAGCATGGCAACGATGAAGAGGCATGTCTGCCTGAGAGTCAAGGCTAGCCAAAGCCTGACAGCGGAGGCAGGGTCCGAAGCGGCATCGTAATCCTTAGACGCGTTGAGGTACTCGTTCACAACTTGCCATGTGAAGAGGATGAGGGATATGACGTCGCATGCTGCGAGCCAGACGTGGCTCTTGTCTGCCGGGGAAAGAGAACGGAAGTCAGGAAGGCCAAATTCAGACTGTGTGTGCTGTCAGCGTGAATCAGATAGAGGAGGGAACAGGACGTACAGGACGGACTCGACGGCTGAGAGGGTGAGGTGGCAAAATGGGAATGACGATGCGGAGAATGACGAAGGCGGAAGAGAGGAAGGACAAGAAGGCGAGGACAAGAGCGGGGATGAGAGGGATCATACTGTTCGTATTCGTAGATTGTCCTAGGGTCTTGAGTGAGCGTCGTTTGCGGTGAGCGTGAGGGGCGTAAGGCCTTCGTGAACCGTCGAGCAGAACCGAAGTCGAGGTTGAGGAGGACGAAGAGGACAAGGAGCACGTCGCACCAGCCGCCTTTCTTCTCTCCCTCTCGAACCGTGGTAAACTGCCGCATTTGCCTCCAGCCGTGGACCCACACAGGCATACACTCCCACAACATCGCGCGACACGCCCAAGGTCATGTGAGCGCGTGCATCTTGCCCCCGTCCCAGTACTTGCTCGGCCCTCTCCCTTTGACGACGCCTCCAAATGACGTTGGACTGCATTATAAGTACCTGATTATCGTCCAGCTATGAGTACGTCGAAGCTTTGTAAATTGGTGTTGGCAAGTGAACTATCGTCGGAATATTCAAACTCGGATGGGTGCATATCAGGTTCGAGTAAGATACTAGTAGTATGCCAATGTGCTCACTGCCAAGGCCTTGCCGTCACTCCTGATAGAGAAGCTGCCCAATTATTGGGGCCTCTGAATATTGATGCATGTATCCGAGGGCGGGTCCTCGCAGTCTCGCACAGCCGATCACCCTCTCGGCCTACACGGGCAACATCAACACTACCTGAGTGGCACTTCCTCCTCAAACTGGACAATGTGTCCGCAGAATTGTGGTCATTGACTTCGGGTGAGCAATGCGGCTCACTTGCTAAAAACCAACGGACTTCGTATCAATGAGAGGACTCGCTCCTGTGCATTGCTTGCGATTACAGTGCCTCCAGAATGCAATTCACGACGACTAAAGGTGAGGCCTTGAGCTTGAGGTCCGATACCGTGAGTGGACAGCCTATGTACTCCTCAGCTTGCTTACGTACCAATACTAAGCCCATTCGGCCAGCGCGTACTCTTTCTGATCGAGAGCTCGAGGAGTTCAGCTGGACTCTATTGGAAGCACGCCCGCAATGACTTCTGTCGTGGATTCGGTCATGCGCCTGTAGAGTGCGGTGGGTGAGTCAAAGATTACATTGCATAAGTACTACCTGGTGATCGCAGAGTTCCTGTGTCTGGTGACTGTCACCGTATGTGAGCGATCCTGTCTGGGGTACAGAACTTGGGTGGTGTGACTCGAAGCCTCCTAGCCGTGCATTACCCGCAAAATCCACACTTGCGACCAGTTGACCACGAAGACATGACTGTTAGAGACGTAAAATCTGCGATTTCGTGCTCAGTATGAGCGTTACAGGTGACCTGTCGGTATAATATTTTCCGTCGCCATTTCGACCCGACGAATGTGCCGGATGATGCTGAGGAGTGGGCTAGCGTGGATGTGTTTGCTGGGATGATCCCAAGAGTGGCGTAAAGGACGTCGATCGAACGGAGGCAGGCTCAGCGCCTCCAGCTGAGAATCATATGCTTTTGGCCCACGTGGGTCGCGAGCCCCCAGGCTGGACGGAGAGTTCTGGGGGCGAACAAGGTTCCGGGGATGCACGCAGCGCTCTCCAGCGTACCACCACCTTCGCTCGACGACCCCCGCCTGCCCGATGAACTACCTGCGGGGTGCAGTCAGCGCCATCAGTGCACCGTACCAGTACTACAAGGATCTCAACCCCGCCACCCTCACGGGCGCTATAGACGTCATCGTAGTGAAACGACCGAGGCTGCAGGATGGTCAGGCAGACATCGCGCGGCCAGGAGAAGACGACCATGAGCTGGTCTGCTCGCCTTTCCACGTCAGGTTCGGAAAATGGCAGGTCCTCAGGCCAGGCGACAAGAAGGTGCGTTGGGCAATCACTCTGGCGTGTCTGCGATTCGATCTATGCCGAATAGGTCAAGATGTTTGTCAATGGAAACCAAGTTCCATTTCCCATGAAGATTGGTGAGGCTGGCGAGGCCTTCTTTATCTTCGAGACAGACGAGGACGTCCCGGATAACCTTGTAACGAGTCCCCTTCTGGAGGCGACCCAACCTGGGCAAACCAATGCGGACGTGCAGCGCGCCGGTAGATTCGGCGCCAAGGAAGGCACTGAGAAGCAACCAAGGGATGCTGGATTGGATACACAAGAACCCGAGTTCCTCGACCTCAACGCTTCCGAATCGCAACAAGACCTATCATTACACGAGCCGGAGGATCGACAGGGTGAAGACAGTGAAGGCCAAGTGCCACTTCTCGTCCGCACTGCCCAGCTCGGGAAAGCACTTGTGGGTGCAGGCGTAGAGGCTGGCAAGTCAGAAAGGGACAAACTCAAGGATCACACGCTGACAGAAGCTGTATCCGAGGTCGAGAAGGACGAGGAGACGTTCGTGAGGGAGAAAGCCCTTGCCACTCGTAACGCAGCAAGACACTCTGCCAGTAGCTTCAGGAGCAATAAAGGAGACGAGATCTTGCCAGAAGCAGACGATGTGGAGGGTCCTGAGGTCGTATACACTGACGGTAAGCAGAATATGCCATTTGGCGGAAGTAGACTCCAGCAGTATTCGCAGACATGGTATTCGATATGGAGGGTTATCACTCGCACAAACGAAGTCACTCAGGTGGAACTATTACTCCTCGAGGTTCGTCAACTTCCACGAGCTCCCAGGTTCCCAGCCCGCCAAGTACACCAGGACCATCTCGTAAGATCCTGCATTCTGTATCCGGTCTACCTCCGGACTTAAACATGTATGTAGGCACGCCATCACCCCCTACGAATGTACCTGTCCCCTTCCCTACCATGCGAGCCACCTCCGAACCTCCCTTCGACTACCCAACCGGCATGACACCTCCGCAAGGCGCGCTTACCCCGCCGACAACTCCCCCTTCGCGCTCGCCATCTATGTCACGGATGCACGCCAGGAAGGCCAAGGTCGGTCCGCACACAACCATCCCCGTGGGGCACATCCAAACCGAGACAGAGGAGTACATGTGGGAGTGGGGCAGCTTCCCGCAGCGGACGCCAGTGCGCACTACGTTTCCGTCTATGGACGGCATAGGCTCGAGCCGGAAGGGCAAGGAACGGATGGCGGACTTGTCATTAGACACGGATGTCAGTGAGAAGGACCGCGAGGAGATGGTTTCATCGCCCGTGCCTATGGAGGAGGGTGAGGACGAATTGAAGTTCGGGAAGGGAGGGCGCTTGGCCCTTGATCGGCGGAACCCGACAAGGTTCAGGGTGTCTATCGAGAGGCGAGTGGTAGATTTTGAGCTCAGCGTCGTCCCTGGGGCGGGTAGCAGGGGGAGGCCAGGCGGTAAAGGGCCTCTAGGTGGTGAAGACGAGGTGGTGGACATGCAGCGTTTCGAGCAAGGGAAGATAGACTTTGAGAAATTTATTAATGACGACCAGGTCATCGACGACGAAGACCTGGTATTGAAGTGGGCGGGGATATGTGAGCTGAACAATACGTGATAACATCTGAAGACATGAACTCACATCGGATGTGTAGGTACATCACTCGGCAGGACGGGTCTCCATTGATGGATGCGCTCGTCTTGTGGCGAGATGCCGCGCTTCGTGGCAAGCTCGCCCGCTCTCCATCCCGATCGCGCTCACGAGAATGGGACGGCCATCGGTCACGGCTGAAGGACATTGATGAAGAGGCCCCCTATGCTTCTGATGATGAGTCTCGACATATGAACCGTACACCATCCGACATGTCGGGTTCAACAGCCACGGAGAAGACACCGCCTTCGTCATCATCGTGGGTGCGCTGGTGGAGCCGGAGTCGCAATGCAGAGCCTGCGCAGCGACCGAACCTCAAGTCGATGAACACTGCGCCGCCCAATGTAGTAAGTCACCTCATCCGCGCTGTGGCTTGGATGACAGTCCAAGTTCTGAGTGTTCTGTGCAGCAAAGGAGCAATACGCAAGTACCACAGCCAGGACCGTCGCCCACGAAGCGGTCCTCATCTGTTACGCCGCTCTCACTATCCCATAGCGCGTCTGAACTGGGGACGCCCGCGTCACCCTTGTCCGATACGTCCTCTGAGGACGACAAACCCAAACGGTACGCGAAGACACTCCGACTCACTTCAGAGCAACTTGTGAGTACAGTTCATGCAGTCCTTATCTCCACTTCTCGCTGACATCGCGCAGAAAACCCTCGATTTGAAGCCAGGCGCGAACAGTATTACATTCTCTTTATCAGCAACGGGGGTTGCTGCATGCACTGCACGTCTCTTTGTCTGGGACCATACCGATCAAGTCGTCATCTCGGACATTGACGGAACGATTACGAAGTATGCGCATGTTTGAACCGATTTAACGTGTCAGACTCTGACTATATGCGATAGGTCAGATGCGCTAGGCCATGTCTTCACGATGATCGGCCGTGACTGGACGCACCTCGGCGTGGCGAAGCTGTATACAGATATCTGTCGCAACGGCTACAAGATCCTGTACCTCACCTCGCGCGCCATCGGCCAAGCGGACTCGACGCGCGACTACCTCAAGGGTGTCAAGCAGAATGACTACCAATTGCCGGAGGGCCCCGTCATCATGAGCCCCGATCGTTTATTGACGTCCTTGCATCGGTATGGTGGACATCAGGCTTGAGTGAACAGTACAACTGACTGAGGGCATGGGTAGTGAGGTCATCATGCGCAAACCCGAGGTGTTCAAGATGGCTGCTCTACGCGACATCCAAAAGCTGTTTGGGACAACCGCGACAAACCCATTCTATGCTGGGTTCGGGAACCGCATCACCGACGCACTCTCATATCGTAGTGTCGGCGTGCCGAGCTCGCGGATCTTCACCATTGACTCGAATAGTGAGGTGCGGATGGAGTTGCTCGAGCTAGCGGGTTACAAGTCCTCGTATGTCCTCCCTTACCTTGCTTAATGTTATCCTGTACTTACGCATAATTTTGAAGGTACATCCACATGACAGACCTCGTCGATCAGATGTTCCCTCCTATCAATCGGACATGGGCAGCGGAGTACACCGACTTCAATTACTGGAAACAACCCATGCAAGACTTCCCGCTTCCAGACCTGACACCACCCTCTCCCGCACTGAGCGCGCGCTCCGACACGTCCAACCAGAGTACCCTAGCCCGGCTCAGGCATTTCAGCCTCATGGGAAGCAGACAGGCGAACAACATGGACAGGTTTGCCCTACCGCCACCGGCGACGAAGTCGGAGGAAGACAGAGCACAGCAGCGGCGGAACGAGTCCCACTTGCGCCAGATGTCGTCCTTTGAACGACTGAGCAGCACGTTGTCTGCTTTCACCCAGTCTGCGTCCCCGATCAGTAGCCCGCGATCGAGCACGCCCACGTTCATCGACTCGGGCTCGGAGGACGAAGGCGACGAGACTGATCTCGAGAAGCAGAAGCGACGGAGGAAAAGGCGGGAGAGCATGCCTGGCTCGCTGCCCGGGTCGGATGGCTCGGTGTCAGATGAAGACATGCACTTTGGGGCGGATGAGGCAGGAGACGATGGTTACGACGGAGAGAGAGAGGAGGAAGCAGCTGAGGAAGCGTTTGACGAAGACTTTCTGGCCACTGGAGAGATGGAGAAAGTACCGTTCTTGTGATCATATATTGTCGCTGCGTAATTGGCGCCACAAAGCATAATCTGACAACAGCTTGGAACTTGCAGCCGAGACAGGCTCCCAACATTATACTATCAGTAGTGCCGGATTTCCGGCCACCCGCTATGCGGCTGCGAAAAGTTTGTTACCACTTACTGCTCGCCTCCCCTTCAACATTTCGGCAAATAGCAACATAACTAAGTAGCAGCTTCCTGCTGCGAGAGGGGAGACACGAGCCTATTGTGTAGGGGTGTAGGGATTAAGCGCGCGACGCGATCTCTCGTCGCGCGCTACTGGCCTTTGGTCCTTTTCCACATCCTCAAAGACTTCAGAGTTCGTAGGACATAACTGCTAGCCTAGTCCAACAACGATCTACTATGGCTCAATTGCTTGTCGACCCGTATTCGCTGGCAGTCCCAGACTACACACTCGAGGTCCATGCTCCAACCAGACAGCCATGGCTCACGGCCGGGCTGACCGAGGCACAGGTACATTCATCGACGGCTCCTTGAGACACCCCCGGTCCTTGAGACAGCGGGCTTCAGCGCGTGCTCAGTGAAGCCTGCTAGCCTAGAAAAATGACAACAATTTGCTTACCGTTGTCATGTACCTACTGAGACCGTGTTTGCGATGGTGCGAGCGCTGGTCGCTGCACGGTATGTCGAAGAACATGGAAAACCACATTTCATGAATTTCATTACCCGATTTAGCAAGTACCATTACATAATCATACCGGCCCATAATCCCTACTATGCGGAACGGCGCGAAAGTGGGGGTTAAACACAAAGGAAGTTTCCTTTGTACTGTCAGTGATCATTCCAATGGTTTGTAAGGGTATTTCACTTGAGGAAAGAGTCTGGAAGAGCCATCTGCACTGATGAGCACTTGGAATAGTTACCATTTTAGGCAGGTGTCTCAAGGACCGGGAAAGGTCTTGATAAGAAAAATCGCGACTGATCTCCTTAGTGTGCAACGCTCGCTCTATGGATAAGGATACAATTTTTTTGTAGGATGCCTTGGACATGCCTGATTGTGCGTACACCGTCCGATCTCGAAGAGTACGCGGTGTTCCGATGCAAGACGCCAAACGCGATTTGGGCGTCTCAAGGAGCCGTCGATGACTGTAATCAACGCTCTAGCCGCCAATTGGAAAGCACAGAACGAGCGTGATAAGCAGGCCTGGCAGGAGCACACCGCCGCAGAGGCTCAGGCGTTAGCCGAGGAAGCGGCCAATTTCGAAGTCGAGAGGATGGACGTAAAACAGGCCCTAAAGGACGAGATGAAGAAGAATAAGGAAAAGTTTGTGTCCATCCCAGACCGCCCGACCCCTATGGGAGCCCTTGTGATGGCGGCTCCGTATGCGGTCCACCACCTTGAGAGAGGACATTACGTGGAGCTCTACTACTACACAAACCGCGGACTGTTAGCAGCGGCAGCGGCCGCCACACAGGTAGATGACGAAGCATTAGGACCAGGATTATTTAGCGTTGAAAGAAAACGGCGACAGCACCGCCGGTGAGGTGCCGGTGGCCTCACTTCGCAGCGTCGAAAGGGTCATCCCAGACAGCGAACTCACTTGGGGGCAACTCCGTGAAGCTGTTCCCAGGTTCATCCCCGCGATGCAGCAGGCGAGATGGGCCGGAGAGCGTCTCAAGAAATTCTGGGGCAACCTTGAAGCGCACCCTTTCCAGCAGTCGATTGACCCAATCGATACACGAACACTCGTGGTCTATCAGGCGGAGCAGCGACTCAGGTGGCACCAAGCCATCAATAGCACCGACGGTGCATGGAACCTACACCTTCTTTCGGAGGAGATCTTGAAGGAGACCCGCGGCCGCGTCTATCGAAAGGATCAAATGGCAAAGGATGCCACGATTGACGAGGCAGCCGTAAGCAGCCCTGCCTCTCTCGCAATGACAAGGCACTGACATTCTCTTTTCACCTCGGTATCATAACTCACACCACCTCTCCTATAATCACGAACCATCCCCCTTGTGCTGTGACTCATGCTCCATGAACCACGCCCGCTGCACACACCTCGAGTACCATCCATAGGCACGGATGAAGGCTTTCCTGGCTAATTGGCAGCAGGGTTCATTCAGTCGTGACAGGTCCTCCTCGCCAGAAGAAAACACCAGTGCGGGAGATGGAGCCGCCGTTCGCACCAAAGCCACAAGGAAGTCTGCTCCTGCACCATACCCAGATCGGAAAGCGTCTTTTCAGGGAGGCGCAGGCACTGACAATACGACCTTCCCCGCCTGCGCCGTTTGCCTGGGACGCCACCAGCATCGCGTTTTCTACTGCGACGCCAAAAGGACGTGGGATCTCGCGCACGACACCATCGTCAAGCGCATCAAGAAACTTCTTGTCATCACCGACGGCAATCATACCCTCTGCGCTGACTGGCAGCGAGTGGGAGGGTGCGCCAGCCACACACACGACGCTCGGCACCTCTGTTCCGGGTGCGGTCAACGCACACACGGCGCCCAGAGCTGCCCTCGAGCGCAACGCGCTTGAAACGCGCACGCCATACCTCGCGCACGCCTGGGAGCGCGTTCGGTTCACGCTCCCTGTCGTGCGAGTCACCCAGGCACTAGCAATTGTGCCACCCGCAGACGAATCCATCGCCGTCTTCCAGCAGCTCATCGAGCGTGAATCGGCCCATGTTCGCAGCGCGAGGTCGGGCAATACTTGGGTGCGTTCCAGACGACACGCGCTACCACATGCCACCTCTGCGATGAGCTTCGACTAACAACGTACATACCAGGTAACCGGTGAATCGACATCCATATAACGGTCGAGCCGCAACTCGCGGCTTCACCCCGGGGATTAAAGCTCAACGTTCAACGTCAACCGTTACCCCGCAGGTTCATTTTGGATCGGGCCGGACTTGCTACCTAAACAACTACTCTTATTCTCTTTGATCGCGCGACGAGCTAATTACATTCGCTGGGATGGTACTGCTAGTACTATCGCTACTTACCAGCCTGTTCGGACGTAGTCACGTCCAGAAATTGTCTTGAGCCATTATCACACACACTTGTGTAGAGTATATATTGGCCTGCTAGCTCAGTTGGTTAGAGCGTGGTGCTAATACTATCATCCAAGTATTGTGACGCCGCACACGCATCGCCGCAAGCACCGACGGGGCGCACGACAGGACGGGGACAGAGGGCGGGCGACGCGCCGGGAAGTGCGCGGGCAGGCGGGCGCAAGATTCCCAAGGACCTCTTGGGAGTCTTTACGGATTGGCACGGGATATATATATATTTGGCGTGTGCGGCGCACACGCATAACTTGGCAGCAAGAGGAGGAGGGCAGAGTCTAGGCATAAGGATTTCGTACACGTACACATGGACACTGAGCAAGAGCGGAAGATACACCCTAGCAATGGCTGCAGCCGCGCTGGAGGCGCCACGAGGGTTGCCAGGGCGGCGGCACCGCCGCGAGCATGGCAAGCAGATCTAGCTCTTCGTCGCTGTCGTCGTCTGCGTCGCTGTTGTCTCCGTGGTCGTCGTCTGCGTCGCTGTAGCCGCCATCTGCGTCACTTTAGCCGCTGTCTTCGGAGCCGCCGCCATCTTCGGAGCCGCCGCCATCTTCGGAGCCGCCGCCATCTTCGGAGCCGCCGCCATCTTCGGAGCCGCCGCCATCTTCGGAGCCGCCGCTACAGGACTCGTCGTCGCGCATGTCGTCGTCGTCGGTAGTGGGCGGTTCGGTGTCGTCAAATTCATCCGGCAGCCAGCATCGGGTCGACATGGTGCAAAAGCACTGCTCCCAGCGGACGGCGCTGACGGATGCGAGGACCTGGGGCCAAGCTGGACCGGCGGGAGTAGGGCTGAATCGGGTGCGAGTGAGCTGGAGGTTGAGGGGGGGACGAAGGTGGGTTGCGACGCGCGTGGAGAGGGCGTCGGCGAGGGCGTGGAGATCATAGTCGGAATGGGAGAGGACGAGGAGGTCGAGGGCGGGGAGGGCGCCGGCGCGGAGGAGGGAGAGCCAGGCGGATGTGTGGCTGCATCCGACAAAGGCGAGGCGGCTGAGGTGAGACCAGCCGGAGAGGATGTGGAATGAGAGGAGCGAAGGGACGCGAATTGACGCGTCGACGTTGGTGAGCGTGAGGTTGTTGAGGGGGCAGAGGGTGAGTTGGAGGAGGGCGTGGTCGATGACGAACAGAGGGTGAGGGCTGTCGATGTTTCCCGCGGTCCAGAGCTCGGCGTGAGTGGAGTCTTCTGCGACGGTCGCGAGGACGTCGCAGTAGTCGTACGTGTCGGCAGAGAGGTGGGCGCGGGCAATGGTGGGGATTGTCATTGGGTCCACCGTGGAGGTATGCGCGGGCGGGGGGCCTTTTATAGCGGCGGGCGCACGCCCAGCGACGGGGCGGGGCGGGCGCACACCTGCCGACGGGGCGCGAGGGCGCACACGCGGGGCGCATGAGAGCAGGAGCAGAGAGAGGGACGACGCGATGCGACGCGACGCGACTCGCGTGACGCGACTCGGACGCGCCTCGGCCAGAGGCAGGCTGGAACGCGGGCGGGTACGCGCACAGGCGGGATGGAACGCGGCCGCTTCCAGCCACCGACAGGATGGAACGGCGTTCACGGATAAAGGCAACGGTTCGATCCCGTTGTGGGCCATTTTTGCTTTGCTTTTCCAATCTGTTCTGTCTCAAAACGCATTGTGGTGCTCGTGGTGATGTCTCTGGGAGGGGCATACATCATGATCCATACCGTGTCGGCAGATCGGTCCTCGTGAGAAGAGCTCCAAACACACAATATACTACATCCACCTTAAAAGAAGACTTTGTATATCAATCGCGGAAGACGATGTCTAAGTTACAAGAAATCGGACTACAAAGCAGCGGTTCCACTCCTTCCTCCATCGTAAAAGGTTTGAACGCGGTTGGGGTAGCCGTACTCGTAGCTGAAACGCTCATACGCCGCAGAGTAATCATAGGCAATGCTGTGCATAGCAAGGAGATTCAGCGAGCAAAGTTGATGCTACCCGGTTGTGCAGAAGATTGCTCACGATCAAGGTCATGCGAAGCGTAAGGCATACTTACCGGGCAACGCGAGGGTGGACGGAGGTGACTACGGAACAATTGTGCTTCCGAGGACACAACGGTGTAGGTGCGCATTGGAGCGCTACACGGAAGGTGACGTCCAATGGTAGGATATGATAGGAGCGCACCGCACATAGGGCGCTGGCTGCCAGGCTGAGGCAGCATTGTTGGTTGGGTTCAGCGCCGTCGTTCACGATAGTTCACTGGCCGCTATGTAACACTCACTGGCAGATGCTTGAATAACGGGCGCGGCCCGCGTGGCAGTGCCATCGATGCGGCGGTGTGTGCGCAGTTGTGGGCGGGAGAATATGTATTCGACGCGCCAAGATGGTGTATGTGCATGGTGGATGTCTGGCATTGAGTGATGAGGATGTTCTTTGTGTGCTAGAAACAGCAACGGGGAGGAATGACTAGGAAGATTCCGCCGCGAAAGACGACTTTATTATCAATGGGGGAAGCTTAAGGTAGATTGTATTTGCGTCTCACCGCACGTCAGGAAGCGGGCGCGTTGCAGAGCCAAGGGGTTGGCAGTTGGATGGCAGGCAAAGATGGTGATGTTTCCGGGCGCCGACTCGGAGCAAAGAACTGATTCAATGGAGCAACCGTGGTTGCGTGAAGACTGACTGCGCGCGGGGAATGGGCCCACCAGGAGACACGAGGACTCGGAACGTCGTGCGCGGTCGTCCGCCATGACTGACTGTAACATTCTGAGAATTGCTGCAATATGGCATTGGCTGCAACGAAGTCGCGCGGTGCGGTGGCGAGGGTGGCTGAGCCGACTGATCGAAGGTATTACTATTTGTCCCCAAGTATCATCATACTGTTCAACTCGGCGCAAGTATGTTATGATTGGCAGTTGCGCACAGCCTACCACTGGACCACTTCATAAGTCCCAAACTGCACAGTATGGCCGTATCTTCATCTGTTCAACTACCCATCTTCGAGGTACGCATCTCTATACCCGAGTCTTGAGACTGGCACGCCGGACTGGCCTGTCGGAGGTCATACGCAGTGCGCAGAACAGTTCGTTGAACTGACGACTCTTCGTAGGCTGCAGAGCGCGATGCGGTCCTTCACTGTAATATCTGCCTTGGCAGCTATTTTACCAAATCTTGTGCCGGTGACAGCGTCGCAGCCGGATTATTCCACGATAGACCTGACCGGCCTGGACCTGACTTCGTAAGTTATTGCTGTAGCTGGATGGACACCACTTATTGATGATTTTCACAAGCTTCCCGAATAACTCTCTCTTCACGCGATGGCGTCCGAGGTCTCGTTTCATGGCGCCACATTCATGGATGAATGACCCGTGTGCACCGTCCTATGATCCCTCGTCCGGGCTCTACCACCTGTTTTACCAATTCCATCCTGCACACATTGCCTGGGGTAACATATCCTGGGGCCATGCTACGTCGCAGGACCTTGTTACATGGACAGATGTCATCGCATGGGAGGCATACAGCGCAGTCGCCCTCTCCCCAGGTCCAAATGGAACAATGGATCACCTTGGAGTATACACAGGGTCTGCGCAGTTCCTGAACGTGACGGAAAACCAGACCTGGGGCTTGCCTGTACAGTATGCAACCTCCGGAGGACAGACAGTCATGCTCGCCTTCTACACCGCCGTATCGAGTACGGAGGCACAGGCCCTCGCCATTTCCGATGACGGAGGGCATACATGGTCGAAGTTCGAGGGTATGGGCATCAACCCTGTGATCCCTAACGCGCCTCCTAACCTCGACGTCACTGGATTCCGTGATCCCTCCTATGAGCTATGGCCTGAGATGGATTCGATCCTCCAGGTGGACGAGCCGCATTTTTACTCTGTCTTCGGCTCCGGAATCGTCAACGTTGGGTCGCGCCTGCAGTTCTACACTGCGCCGGCATCCAATGTGACTCATTGGTCGTATCTCGGTCCACTCCTCTCCGTCGCAGGCAACGCATCGTGGTCCGAGACCTACTCTGGCTCTTTCGGATTCTTTTTCGAGGTTCCAGGTACCTTCTCCCTTCCCGAGCTTGCAGAGAACGGAGGCGATGGAGTGACGAGCCACCACTTCGTCATGATGGGCTCGGGCGGCGGGAACACCGTCTTGCACCCACTCAGCAACTGGCCGCTCTGGTCCGAAGTCGACATCGTGCGTTCAGCGAACGGCTCCGCGGAAGGCACCATACGGTCGTCGGGCGTCATCGATTGGGGACATTCTTACGCGTGGAATTCCTTCTACGACAAGCCTCACGACCGCCGTATCACATTTGGCTGGATACCAGAGGACCTCGGCCCACTGCTCCCACAGGGCTGGACCGGAGCTCATTCCCTCCCCCGAGAGCTGTACGTCCAGGTCTATCGAAACCTCGCGGACCCGAAGGGCGTCCTATCGCAACCGGGCTCTTGGACAGCGACTCAGAACCCCAATGGTAGCTGGACAATGACCACCCTTTCCATGCGCCCCGCTCCAGAGGTTGTGGCTGCATTGTGCGAGAACGCGACGACGACTCGCCTGGACGATGTCGTCGTGTCCGCAGGCGACACTGCCCCCGGACAGTTCCACGATCTGAATGTTACCAGCGACTCTGTCGTCATCCATGCGGAGATCGACATCCCGGTTGACACTACATCGGACGTCAGCTTTGTTCTCCGTCGCAGCCCAGACGGCGAGGAGCAGACGCTGGTCACCTACGATCCCGTCCTCGAGATGCTCACCATGAACTTGACTTCGTCGACCCTCCTCAAGCCATCATTCGTCGGCACCGCAAACCACGTCGCCCCGCTCTTCCTTCTCGATACATACAACGGCTCCCAGGTCGACACCGTTCGCGAGCCGCTAGTGCTCGATATCTTCCTCGACAACTCGGTCATCGAGGTGTTCGCGAACTCTCGTGTCGCGATGATCGGCCGTACCTACCCAGCGAGGAACGACTCTTTGGGAGTGGGATACGTTGTCAGTGCGGGCAACGGGTCGGTCACGTTCAAGCAGGTCACGATCTGGGAAGGATTGGAGAGAGCTTGGCCAGAAAGACCGGACAACACGAGCACGCAGCTGGTCTACGACACGCCGGAGGAAACGGATAACTACGTGTGGTGGGTAGGTTATTGAGTACAGGACATTCCGTGTTCGCTACCTCAGAAGACACTCTTGCTGCTGAGCACCTATGACAAAGGGAGGCTGATGATGAGTTGGTACACGAGTGGACTGGTACAAATACAGCTTTCAAGATCATATACGAGGTTCCTTGCCATTCAATGAACACCGACTTCGTCTTCAGAATAGCTTGGTGCCTGTACGTCCAACAATGCATCACGCGAGAGCCGATTTGTGAGTCGCGAGGTCTACACATACCTTAGACTCTCGAGGATTGATTCAAAGAACTTCATCTACAACATCAAGCAGTTGGAACTGTTCAAGGGTCCGACGCTCGATCGTCATGAAAAGTTCCTTTCCGCCGCCTATGGAGGTTTCGAATGCTGGACGATGAATTAGTGCAACCTTTGTACTGGAAGCGAGCATTCTACTTACCCCACTGTGCCGTCTTGATCCATTTTGTCATATTTATCCTATCAAGGCAAATCAAATATGTCTGAGCGATGCGGAGCATACGACAGATTGTCTCCTGGGGTTGGTCGAAGGAACAGAGATGACTAGTATCCACGGCAAATTCTTCCTTTCCAGTCTTGGTTTTATGTGATGTGCGTCGACCTGGTTTGCCGTCCGTAACAGTCCAACCCACGCATTCGAGGGCCTTTATGTCTTCCTTGATTGCTTCCTTCATGATGGTCATGATGGATACCCTGGATGAAGATACATCGACCGAAGATCGCAGTTTCTCTGCAATTGCGAAGTGAACATCAGATAAGGCTGGACGACATGACCCCCTGGTCACGGCGTACGTGGCAGTGAGTTCTCTCTCCAGAGAACGTAATTCGGTCAATGATTTCTCGTGTAGCTGCCTGGGGAATCCAACAACCATATCACGCCTACGGCGAAGGTTATTTTCTCCGTCCGCGCGATCGTCCCGGCATTGACGGCAGTCACATGTCATTGACCAGCTCCTCTCGAGTGTCTCGCGACGCTTGGAATATATGGCGCACGGGGGTATGTATGTCATAGTGATTTCCTCACCGCGTTTGATTGTCTGGTCGGCGCGTATCATGATGACGTTGCCGATGAAGGTACGATGCGAATTAGGTGCGCAGGAGTGGTTGAACAGAGAGGGCAACGTGAAGATACCAGCTGGTTTGTCGACTCCATTTCCCAGAACTAAGGGCTCTTGCATGGGATTTTCAGGCCTTAGAGGCACCCATTGAAAAGTATTGTGCGTACAGATCTGCTCCAGTTGAGCGAGATCTATACGATGGCTCGGTGCCAAAAGATTGACCTCGACAGGTTCGACAGCCGGGGGCGGCGGATATGTTGAAGGTGGAGGTGGAGACTCTGGGCCCGCGTATAAGTGAAGAACATGATCGTGTAGATCCGGATTCCCGTAGATGGCCTGTACGGCCTCAACGACAATGGCGCTTCGTGAAAGACCATCACGCCGCGCCACCAACCAGTTCACGGTCATCTCGGCGACGTGAGACTGCAGGTCGGCTTTGGAGGCATAGGAGAATGGTTTGGCAACAATCTAAGAAAGCACGGTTCGGCGAGGACGTCTCAAGACGTACTTGTCACTCACTAATAATTCGCCTACATGGATCTTCCTCGCTGCTACAATTCCTCGACCTCCGCCACGGTGGGGTAACTGTCTGACCTCGATGGGCCCTTTGTAATCGGCAATGTCCAGACGAGGATCAGTCTGTGATCGTTCGAATAGTTGCATCCAGTCGTAGTTTCCGGAGAGGCTCTCCTGGAGTCGTTGTCCACAGCGGGAGATCCAGCTTGTGACGTCGCTATCCTCGAGACGTGACAGACGCAACTGCTCGAATAGCGACATCGCGTTCTGATACCTCCCTCTTCCATATTCCGCCTTCGCCTCTCTGAACAACGCTTTGTCGCGAAGTTCCTGCGCCACCCCTGTGGTGCAGCGGACATGATGAGCATCAGCAGAGGCGGCCGAGTAGAAATTGAGCCGAAGATACGACTCAGAGCGGTTCGAGCGAAGAACAAGGGATCCTGGGTCGCACTGTAAGCCGCGCGTGTAAGCAAGTACGGCAGGCAGCCAGTGACCAGCTTTGAAGTGGTCGTTGCCGCGTGCCTTCCAGTGATCTGCGTCTGATGGCCATGCAGTGAAGGCGGACAGTCCCTTCCCCATCTTCCACTGTACGTCACGCAGCACTTCATTCCTAGGATCAAGGAACACGATATCGGTGGGAGAGTCCACCTGAATGATAGGACGCCCGCCCTGCGGCGCAGTCTTGAAAGTTGGCTCGAGTATGGCCATGATCACGCCCACGGGAAAGATGAGGTCGAGGTACTTGAGCGAGGCTTCGTATGTGGTCGGAAAGTTGTATATAGAAAGCTCTTGTGCGTCCCCATTGACATCTTCGACCACCGTATGAACAGCAACGCTGTTCGCTGCGCTAAGTATTCATTGACGTTTCCCGTACGAGAGGTAAATGGCCTTACTGCACGGTGCAATGGTTCGACATATCAAATAAGACCCCTAGATATCAACAAATTTGAGTGTGTACGTGCGGATATGACAGATGCCGCAAACACACTATATGTGTCTTGCGCAATAACATCATTGAGCGACTTACTACGAACCATATTAGTACTCAATGAGCAGACGCACGCGACTGATACGCACTCGATGTTAATTGATCAAGTTGCTTGTTGCAGGAATGTTTGGGGAAATTTATCAAGTTGAGGCGTATTTGTACTTTGCCATTTCCTTCGTTCTCCTCCATCCGTCGTCGGCATTCCTGTTCCCATACAAGCAAATTTGGTGACACAAGCGGTACTGCCGTCGGCGGTTTCTTGCTATCTTTTTCAAACCATGTTTTGTACTCTTCGATGGTTTCGGGTGTCGCACTGAGTGTCAGCCGAGGAGGACACTCGTAAGGCAGAGGGTTGTTCATAGCAGCAAGCTCGCTCTCCGTCGCATTGGCACCGAATTGAGACATCAAGCTAGCGAACGCCGCGGGACTCGTCCCCATTTGTGCCATCATGCGAGCGAGTATTTGAGGATCCATCATGGAAGGGATACAGGAAGAACGGGATTCAGCCCATGGATGCTTGCCCCCTATATATTGACCATCGCCTCGTGTCATTAAGGTTTTGATAACCCACGAACAGACACGAGGGAATCGCTGTTCTCCCACAAGACGAACCATAGAGGGTATGGCGCTCACCGAAGCGAGCTAAGAGATGGCGTTGTTCGCCACCTTCACAGGGAACGTGGACTTCGTCACCGGGCATGAAATCCAGGTCAAGGAGCCTGACACTGAGCATTGGAATAATGACACGGAACGATACAACTTTGTATGAATCGTTGAATTGCAGGTGGATACACTGATACGGTTGCATTCAATGGTGACCGTCACCATGCCCATGAGCATGGCCGAAGTTGAACTTCTCGTGGTCAAAGATAGGACCGATGGGTGGGGGCAGATTACGCTCCCTAGTTGCATTGCGTCAGTGGGATTCAGTTGTTAACACGAGAGCTAAAAAGGCCTGTACCATTTCGTCCCGTCGACAGCCTCAGGTGCTGTATATGTGGTCAGACGAGGATCCCAACTCGTAGTATGCCAGCACTCACGTCGGTAAGGATCGGGGTGCAACCGTTCAGCCAAGTCGGCCTCAGCTTTCTGCAGGATCACGGATAGCTCTCGTGGATCGTGCACATTCCTGTCAGTCACGTATACGCATCGTCAATGAAACCCACACTCGCATGAGTCCGGCAACGCACCGGTTTCGCTCGAATTCAGCACGAACGGCGATGGCCCTCCCCCTCCAAGCGTCGCGGTTGATAGTCCAGTTCAGCTCATTGTTCAGATACCGCCTATAGAGACCTTGCACGTATTTCCGATGGACGGCGGTGAATGGCGAGGGCGCAGACATGGTCACAATTGAGAACTGCAAGTGGCTGAGATCGCGGCGCGCGCTGGTCGGGACTCGGTTGAGGGCGTTGCTGTCGAGCGCCTGCCAAAGTGGTAACACGTGCTCCGCTCGACGAGAACCGGCTTGACTGTTAGGTGGAAGATTCATCGTAGCGGCGCAAACGCCGATCCCCGACTCCTGCATGGAACACAACTACTCAGCCAGCCACAGCGGCACCAGAGTATATTATGTATGTATTGTAATATTGTACCATCGGAATGGTATGGAGACTCAATTGGAAGCCCTCACGCCCGCGGCGGCTTCGCCGCCCGGGCGTCTCGGGCTTCCACGACTCAGTATGTATCACAGTACATAAGTCTGTAAGTGCAGGCTATGAAAAATGAGAGAAACTCTCCTGCATTTGGGAGGAGTCGTTTGATGGTCAGAGATCCAGGCGTCCAGACACAGCCAGATGCACGGAAGGATCCAACTGCCTCGACCTGCCTCGTAGGACACTCGAGCATTGCTGCGATACCGTTTATGGGAATTGCAAGTCACGTGTTTCCCACGGAGGGAGCGGCATCGCCGGCATCGTCTCAAGTTAGGGTGGACAAAGCCCTCCTCTCTCCCTCCGGTCGGAGTCGGGGACTGGACATTCAAATGTTCAAGTACAGGACAGTCTTCAAGCAGATATCGCTGGTTTCGACCGCTACTGGTATACACTACAGTACACATTGAGCATCAACGCGAGAGCAAGGCGGACAGTCAGACAGTCAGACAGTCAATAGACAATACACAACAGAAAAAAACAGACTGAACGCTGAGCACATATGCCTATGGAACAGACGAAGAACTCTCCGTGTCCACAGACGGATGCACCATATAATAGACACGGACGTCGCCTCCTTGTACATCAAATGAGGGCTGAGTGCTGCTCTCTTCCATCGACTCCGGTAGCGATTCCTGGACATCGCCTTTGATCTCGATGAGATAGTTATCCTAGCAATACAGATCAATCTTTCGGTTCTGCAGCACGTTTCAGGACATCCTCACCTTGACAAGTTTCTTCAACATCTTAGTAATCAATTCCTTCTCGTACTCAAGCTCATCGACGTCTTGGAGCTCCGCCTCCTTGAGCTCTAGATACCAGTCTATGAGTTCATCGCGATCCACCCCCTTGCCCGTTTCTCGCTCCACTTGGGAGAGATGAAGTACGATGAGACTCTGCAGGGTCATGTACTTGTCGTGCGTGATGACCATCCTCCTCTTCGGACGCGCTGCCGGGGCGGGTGCCATGCTCGCCGCTCTCGAGGTCGGATCTGAGGCTGCGGCGCCCTGGAGGCCGCCTGAGCTTGGCCCACCAGCCCCACTGGCTTCGTTATAGCTCTGCTCGGTCTCCTCCATGGCCGCCACCTCCGCCGCCGACATTTCGACGTCTTGGCTTTCCTCATCATTCTGGGCATTTCGTGGACGCCGGTCACCCTCTCGCTCGCCTTCGAGCTCTTCCTCGTCGAAGTCAATGTCGTCTTGCTCGACGTGGATGATAGACTGCCGTAGTAGACTGTAGGCTTCTCGCACGAAGGCAGGGGTGATCTGTGGGCATCGTTTGGTATAAGCCAGATAAAAGCCGGTTTATGCTTACCTCTGCTGTACAATTCGCCCGAGCAATGGCCTCGCTCAAACGGACCATACTCTCCAGCTGACGGACTGTAATGCGATATGAGTTTTTGCCAGTACCAGAAGCATCGTCCTGACGAAGGATGCGGTATTTTTCCACAAGGACGTCCGCTGCATCGGGCGTAAGCTAGTGTACGAGCGGCGTCAGAGGTCGTCGTGGAAGAATCATAATGGTATGACTTGCCTTAGGATTGAAAGTCCTCGCATACCGGATGTACCGCTGCAGAGCCTCTGTGCTGAATTCGGGATGAATCGCATCG